>NW_018745051.1:0-25309 GCF_001683475.1 Chenopodium quinoa | reverse complement strand
AAAACGTTTTGTTTGAATGTGTTTTGACTTTCATATGATTCTTAAGCTTTGTTTGAATGTGTTGATTCATTTGATTCAAAAAGCTTTTTTGAATATGTTTGAATGTGTTTGACTTTAATTTGATTTAAAAAGCTTAGTTTAAATGTGTTTTAATTTCATTTTATTCAAAAAGCTTTGTTTGAATGTATTTGACTCTCATTTCATTGAAAAAGATTTTTTTAATGTGTTAAATTAAACTTCATTTCATTTAAAAAGCTTTGTTTGAATATGTTTGAATGTGTTTGACTTTCATTTTATTCAAAAAGCTTAGTTTAAATGTTTTTTAATTTCATTTCATTCAAAAAGCTTTGTTTGAATGTATTTGACTCTCTTTTGATTGAAAAAGCTTTATTTTAATATGTTTAACTTTCTTTCATTTGAAAAACTTTGTTTGAATACTTGACTTTTATTCGATTCAAAAAGCTTTGTTTGAATGTGTTTGACTTTCATTTGATTCAAAACGCTTTGTTTGAGTGCGTTTGACTTTAATTTGATTCAATGAGCTTCGTTGAAAGCATTTGACTTTCATTCTATTCAAAAAGCTTTGTTTGATATGTTTGACTTTCATTTGATTTAAAAAGCATTGTATGAATGTGGTTGACTTTCATTTGATTCAAAATATTTGTTTGAATGTGTTTTACTTTAATTTGATTCAATTGGCTTCATTTAGTGCATTTGACTTTCATTCAACTCAAAAAGCTTTGTTTGAATGTGTTTGACTTTCATTTGATTCAAAAAGACTTGTCTGAATGTTTTTGAGTTTCATTTAATACAATTAGCTTCGTTGAATTCGTTTGACTTTTATTCGATTAAAAAAGCTTTGTTTGAATGTGTTTGACTTTTATTTGATTCAAAAAGCATTGTTTGAATGTCTTGAATTTTCTTTGATTTCAAAAGCTTTGTTTAAATGTGTTTGACTTTCATTTGATTCAATTAGCTTCGTTGAATGCATTTGACTTTCATTGGATTCAAAACGTTTTGTTTGAATGTGTTTGACTTTCATATGATTCTTAAAGCTTTGTTTGAATGTGTTTGATTCATTTGAAAAAAGCTTTGTTTGAATATGTTTGAATGTGTTTGACTTTCATTTGATTCAAAAAGCTTAGTTTAAATGTGTTTTAATTTCATTTTATTCAAAAAGCTTTGTTTGAATGTATTTGACTCTCATTTCATTGTAAAAGATTTGTTTTAATGTGTTAAATTAAACTTTCATTTCATTTAAAAAGCTTTGTTTGAATGTGTTTGACTTTCATTTTATTAAAAGCTTAGTTTAAATGTTTTTTAATTTCATTTCATTCAAAAGCTTTGTTTGAATGTATTTGACTCTCTTTGATTGAAAAAGCTTTATTTTAATTTTTTAACTTTCTTTCATTTGAAAAACTTTGTTTGAATACACTTGACTTTTATTCGATTCAAAAAGCTTTGTTTGAATGTGTTTGACTTTCATTTGATTCAAACGCTTTGTTTGAGTGCGTTTGACTTTAATTTGATTCAATGAGCTTCGTTGAAAGCATTTGACTTTCATTCGATTCAAAAAGCTTTGTTTGATATGTTTGACTTTCATTTGATTTAAAAAGCATTGTATGAATGTGGTTGACTTTCATTTGATTCAAAATATTTGTTTGAATGTGTTTTACTTTAATTTGATTCAATTGGCTTCATTTAGTGCATTTGACTTTCATTCAACTCAAAAAGCTTTGTTTGAATGTGTTTGACTTTCATTTGATTCAAAAAGACTTGTCTGAATGTTTTGAGTTTCATTTAATACAATTAGCTTCGTTGAATTCGTTTGACTTTTTATTCGATTAAAAAAGCTTTGTTTGAATGTGTTTGACTTTTATTTGATAAAAGCATTGTTTGAATGTCTTTGAATTTTCTTTGATTTCAAAAGCTTTGTTTAAATGTGTTTGACTTTCATTTGATTCAATTAGCTTCGTTGAATGCATTTGACTTTCATTGGATTCAAAACGTTTTGTTTGAATGTGTTTGACTTTCATATGATTCTTAAAGCTTTGTTTGAATGTGTTTGATTCATTTGATTCAAAAGCTTTGTTTGAATATTTGAATGTGTTTGACTTTCATTTGATTCAAAAAGCTTAGTTTAAATGTGTTTTAATTTCATTTTATTCAAAAAGCTTTGTTTGAATGTATTTGACTCTCATTTCATTGTAAAAGATTTGTTTTAATGTGTTAAATTAAACTTTCATTTCATTTAAAAAGCTTTGTTTGAATATTTGAATGTGTTTGACTTTCATTTTATTCAAAAAGCTTAGTTTAAATGTTTTTTAATTTCATTTCATTCAAAAAGCTTTGTTTGAATGTATTTGACTCTCTTTGATTGAAAAAGCTTTATTTTAATATGTTTAACTTTCTTTCATTTGAAAAACTTTGTTTGAATACACTTGACTTTTTTCGATTCAAAAAGCTTTGTTTGAATGTGTTTGACTTTCATTTGATTCAAACGCTTTGTTTGAGTGCGTTTGACTTTAATTTGATTCAATGAGCTTCGTTGAAAGCATTTGACTTTCATTCTATTCAAAAAGCTTTGTTTGATATGTTTGACTTTCATTTGATTTAAAAAGCATTGTATGAATGTGGTTGACTTTCATTTGATTCAAAATATTTGTTTGAATGTGTTTTACTTTAATTTGATTCAATTGGCTTCATTTAGTGCATTTGACTTTCATTCAACTCAAAAAGCTTTGTTTGAATGTGTTTGACTTTCATTTGATTCAAAAAGACTTGTCTGAATGTTTTTTAGTTTCATTTAATACAATTAGCTTCGTTGAATTCGTTTGACTTTTATTCGATTAAAAAAGCTTTGTTTGAATGTGTTTGACTTTTATTTGATTCAAAAAGCATTGTTTGAATGTCTTTGAATTTTCTTTGATTTCAAAAGCTTTGTTTAAATGTGTTTGACTTTCATTTGATTCAATTAGCTTCGTTAAATGCGTTTGACTTTCATTGGATTCAAAACGTTTTGTTTGAATGTGTTTGACTTTCATATGATTCTTAAAGCTTTGTTTGAATGTGTCTGATTCATTTGATTCAAAAAGCTTTGTTTGAATATGTTTGAATGTGTTTGACTTTCATTTGATTCAAAAAGCTTAGTTTAAATGTGTTTTAATTTCATTTTATTCAAAAAGCTTTGTTTGAATGTATTTGACTCTCATTTCATTGTAAAAGATTTGTTTTAATGTGTTAAATTAAACTTTCATTTCATTTAAAAGCTTTTGTTGAATATGTTTGAATGTTTTTGACTTTCATTTTATTCAAAAAGCTTAGTTTAAATGTTTTTTAATTTCATTTCATTCAAAAAGCTTTGTTTGAATGTTTGACTCTCATTTGATTGAAAAGCTTTATTTTAATATTTTAACTTTATTTCATTTGAAAAACTTTGTTTGAATACACTTGACTTTTATTCGATTCAAAAAGCTTTGTTTGAATGTGTTTGACTTTCATTTGATTCAAAACGCTTTGTTTGAGTGCGTTTGACTTTAATTTATTCAATGAGCTTCGTTGAAAGCATTTGACTTTCATTCGATTCAAAAAGCTTTGTTTGATATGTTTGACTTTCATTTGATTTAAAAAGCATTGTATGAATGTGGTTGACTTTCATTTGATTCAAAATATTTGTTTGAATGTTTTTTACTTTAATTTGATTCAATTGGCTTCATTTAGTGCATTTTACTTTCATTCAACTCAAAAAGCTTTGTTTGAATGTGTTTGACTTTCATTTGATTCAAAAAGACTTGTCTGAATGTTTTTTGAGTTTCATTTAATACAATTAGCTTCGTTGAATTCGTTTGACTTTTATTCGATTAAAAAATCTTTGTTTGAATGTGTTTGACTTTTATTTGATTCAAAAAGCATTGTTTGAATGTCTTTGAATTTTCTTTGATTTCAAAAGCTTTGTTTAAATGTGTTTGACTTTCATTTGATTCAATTAGCTTCGTTAAATGCGTTTGACTTTCATTGGATTCAAAACGTTTTGTTTGAATGTGTTTGACTTTCATATGATTCTTAAAGCTTTGTTTGAATGTGTTGATTCATTTGATTCAAAAAGCTTTGTTTGAATATGTTTGAATGTGTTTGACTTTCATTTGATTTAAAAAGCTTAGTTTAAATGTGTTTTAATTTCATTTTATTCAAAAAGCTTTGTTTGAATGTATTTAACTCTCATTTCATTGTAAAAGATTTGTTTTATGTGTTAAATTAAACTTTCATTTCATTTAAAAAGCTTTGTTTGAATATGTTTGAATGTGTTTGACTTTCATTTTATTCAAAAAGCTTAGTTTAAATGTTTTTTAATTTCATTTCATTCAAAAAGCTTTGTTTGAATGTATTTGACTCTCATTTGATTGAAAAGCTTTGATTTTAATATTTTTAACTTTATTTCATTTGAAAAACTTTGTTTGAATACACTTGACTTTTATTCGATTCAAAAAGCTTTGTTTGAATGTGTTTGACTTTCATTTGATTCAAAACGCTTTGTTTGAGTGCGTTTGACTTTAATTTGATTCAATGAGCTTCGTTGAAAGCATTTGACTTTCATTCGATTTAAAAAGCTTTGTTTGATATGTTTGACTTTCATTTGATTTAAAAAGCATTGTATGAATGTGGTTGACTTTCATTTGATTCAAAATATTTGTTTGAATGTGTTTTACTTTAATTTGATTCAATTGGCTTCATTTAGTGCATTTTACTTTCATTCAACTCAAAAAGCTTTGTTTGAATGTGTTTGACTTTCATTTGATTCAAAAAAGACTTGTCTGAATGTTTTTTAGTTTCTTTTAATACAATTAGCTTCGTTGAATTCGTTTGACTTTTATTCGATTAAAAAAGCTTTGTTGAATGTGTTTGACTTTTATTTGATTCAAAAGCATTGTTTGAATGAATTTTCTTTGATTTCGAAAGCTTTGTTTAAATGTGTTTGACTTTCATTTATTCAATTAGCTTCGTTAAATGCGTTTGACTTTCATTGGATTCAAAAACGTTTTCTTTGAATGTGTTTGACTTTCATATGATTCTTAAAGCTTTGTGTGAATGTGTTTGATTCGGGATTCAAAAAGCTTTGTTTGAATGTGTTTGACTTTCATTTGATTCAAAAAGCTTAGTTTAAATGTATTTTAATTTAATTTTATTCAAAAAGCTTTGTTTGGAATGTATTTGACTCTCATTTCATTGAAAAAGATTTGTTTTAATGTGTTAAATTAAACTTTCATTTCATTTAAAAAGGCTTTGTTTGAATATGTTTGAATGTGTTTGACTTTCATTTTATTCAAAAAGCTTAGTTTAAATGTTTTTTTAATTTCATTTCATTCAAAAAGCTTTGTTTGAATGTATTTGAGTCTCTTTTGATTGAAAAAGCTTGATTTTAATATGTTTAACTTTCTTTCATTTGAAAAACTTTGTTTGAATACACTTGACTTTTATTCGATTCAAAAAGCTTTGTTTGAATGTGTTTGACTTTCATTTGATATCAAAACGCTTTGTTTGAGTGCGTTTGACTTTAATTTGATTCAATGAGCTTCGTTGATAGCATTTGACTTTCATTCTATTCAAATAGCTTTGTTTGATATGTTTGACTTTCATTTGATTTAAAAAGCATTGTATGAATGTGGTTGACTTTCATTTGATTCAAAATATTTGTTTGAATGTGTTTTACTTTAATTTGATTCAATTGGCTTCATTTAGTGCATTTGACTTTCATTCAACTCAAAAAATCTTTGTTTGAATGTGTTTGACTTTCATTTGATTCAAAAAGACTTGTCTGAATGTTTTTTGAGTTTCATTTAAAAACAATTAGCTTCGTTGAATTCGTTTTGACTTTTATTCGATTAAAAAAATCTTTGTTTGAATGTGTTTGACTTTTATTTGATTCAAAAAGCATTGTTTGAATGTCTATGAATTTTCTTTGATTTTAAAAGCTTTGTTTAAATGTGTTTGACTTTCATTTGATTCAATTAGCTTCGTTAAATGCGTTTGACTTTCATTGATTCAAAACGTTTTGTTTGAATGTGTTTGACTTTCATATAATTCTTAAAGTTTTGTTTGAATGTGTCTGATTCATTTGATTCAAAAAGCTTTGTTTGAATATGTTTGAATGTGTTTGACTTTCATTTGATTTAAAAAGCTTAGTTTAAATGTGTTTTAATTTCATTTTATTCAAAAAGCTTTGTTTGAATGTATTTAACTCTCATTTCATTGTAAAAGATTTGTTTTACTGTGTTAAATTAAACTTTCATTTCATTTAAAAAGCTTTGTTTGAATATGTTCGAATGTGTTTTGACTTTCATTTTATTCAAAAAGCTTAGTTTAAATGTTTTTTAATTTCATTTCATTCAAAAATCTTTGTTTGAATGTATTTGACTCTCATTTGATTGAAAAAGACTTGTCTTAATGTTTTTTGAGTTTCATTTAAAACAATTAGCTTCGTTGAATTCGTTTGACTTTTATTCGATTAAAAAATCTTTGTTTGAATGTGTTTGACTTTTATTTGATTCAAAAAGCATTGTTTGAATGTCTTTGAATTTTCTTTTGATTTCAAAAGCTTTGTTTAAATGTGTTTAACTTTCATTTGATTCAATTAGCTTCGTTGAATGCATTTGACTTTCATTGGATTCAAAACGTTTTGTTTGAATGTGTTTGACTTTCATACGATTCTTAAAGCTTTGTTTGAATGTCTTTCATTCATTTGATTCAAAATGCTTTGTTTGAATATGTTTGAATGTGTTTTGACTTTTATTTGATTCAAAAAGCTTAGTTTTAAATGTGTTTTAATTTCATTTTATTCAAAAAGCTTTGTTTGAATGTATTTGACTCTCATTTCATTGTAAAAGATTTGTTTTAATGTGTTAAATTAAACTTTCATTTCATTTAAAAAGCTTTGTTTGAATATGTTTGAATGTGTTTGACTTTCATTTTATTCAAAAAGCTTAGTTTAAATGTTTTTTTAATTTCATTTCATTCAAAAAGCTTTGTTTGAATGTATTTGAGTATCTTTTTGATTGAAAAAGCTTGATTTTAATATGTTTAACTTTCTTTCATTTGAAAAAACTTTGTTTGAATACACTTGACTTTTATTCGATTCAAAAAGCTTTGTTTGAATGTGTTTGACTTTCATTTGATTTCAAAACGCTTTGTTTGAGTGCGTTTGACTTTAATTTGATTCAATGAGCTTCGTTGAAATCATTTGACTTTCATTCTATTCAAAAAAGTTTTGTTTGATATGTTTGACTTTCATTTGATTTAAAAAGCATTGTATGAATGTGGTTGACTTTCATTTGATTCAAAATATTTGTTTGAATGTGTTTTACTTTAATTTGATTCAATTGGCTTCATTTAGTGCATTTTACTTTCATTCAACTCTAAAATCTTTGTTTGAATGTGTTTGACTTTTATTTGATTCAAAAAGACTTGTCTGAATGTTTTTGAGTTTCATTTAAAACAATTAGCTTCGTTGAATTCGTTTGACTTTTATTCGATTAAAAAAATCTTTGTTTGAATGTGTTTGACTTTTATTTGATTCAAAAAGAATTGTTTGAATGTCTATGAATTTTCTTTAATTTCAAAAGCTTTGTTTAAATGTGTTTGACTTTCATTTGATTCAATTAGCTTCGTTAAATGCGTTTGACTTTCATTGGATTCAAAACGGTTTGTTTGAATGTGTTTTGACTTTCATATGATTCTTAAAGCTTTGTTTAAATGTGTCTGATTCATTTGATTCAAAAAGCTTTGTTTGAATATGTTTGAATGTGTTTGACTTTCATTTGATTTAAAAAGCTTAGTTTAAATGTGTTTTAATTTCATTTTAATTCAAAAAGCTTTGTTTGAATGTATTTAACTCTTATTTCATTGTAAAAGATTTGTTTTACTATGTTAAATTAAACTTTCATTTCATTTAAAAAGCTTTGTTTGAATATGTTTGAATGTGTTTGACTTTCACTTTATTCAAAAAGCTTAGTTTTAAATGTTTTTTAATTTCATTTCATTCAAAACGCTTTGTTTGAATGTATTAGACTCTCATTTGATTGAAAACGCTTGATTTTAATATTTTTTAACTTTATTTCATTTGAAAAACTTTGTTTGAATACACTTGACTTTTTATTCGATTCAAAAAGCTTTGTTTGAATGTGTTTGACTTTCATTTGATTCAAAACGCTTTGTTTGAGTGCGTTTGACTTTAATTTGATTCAATGAGCTTCGTTGAAATCATTTGACTTTCATTCGATTTAAAAAGCTTTGTTTGATATGTTTGACTTTCATTTAATTTAAAAAGCTTTGTATGAATGTGGTTGACTTTCATTTGATTCAAAATATTTGTTTGAATGTGTTTTACTTTAATTTGATTCAATTGGCTTCATTTAGTGCATTTTACTTTCCATTCAACTCAAAAAGCTTTGTTTGAATGTGTTTGACTTTCATTTGATTCAAAAAGACTTGTCTGAATGTTTTTTAGTTTCTTTTAATACAATTAGCTTCGTTGAATTCGTTTGACTTTTATTCGATTAAAAAAGCTTTGTCTGAATGTGTTTGACTTTTATTTGATTCAAAAAGCATTGTTTGAATGACTTTCTTTGATTTCGAAAGCTTTGTTTAAATGTGTTTGACTTTCATTTATTCAATTAGCTTCGTTAAATGCGTTTGAATTTCATTGGATTCAAAACGTTTTCTTTGAATGTGTTTGACTTTCATATGATTCTTAAAGCTTTGTGTGAATGTGTTTGATTCGGGATTCAAAAAGCTTTGTTTGAATGTGTTTGACTTTCATTTGATTCAAAAAGCTTAGTTTAAATGTATTTTAATTTAATTTTATTCAAAAAGCTTTGTTTGAATGTATTTGACTCTCATTTCATTGAAAAAGATTTGTTTTAATGTGTTAAATTAAACTTTCATTTCATTTAAAAAGCTTTGTTTGAATATGTTTGAATGTGTTTGACTTTCATTTTATTCAAAAAGCTTAGTTTAAATGTTTTTTAATTTCATTTCATTCAAAAAGCTTTGTTTGAATGTATTTGAGTCTCTTTTGATTGAAAAAGCTTGATTTTAATATGTTTAACTTTCTTTCATTTGAAAAACTTTGTTTGAATACACTTGACTTTTATTCGATTCAAAAAGCTTTGTTTGAATGTGTTTGACTTTCATTTGATTCAAAACGCTTTGTTTGAGTGCGTTTGACTTTAATTTGATTCAATGAGCTTCGTTGATAGCATTTGACTTTCATTCTATTCAAATAGCTTTGTTTGATATGTTTGACTTTCATTTGATTTAAAAAAGCATTGTATGAATGTGGTTGACTTTCATTTGATTCAAAAATATTTGTTTGAATGTGTTTTACTTTAATTTGATTCAATTGGCTTCATTTAGTGCATTTGACTTTCATTCAACTCAAAAATCTTTGTTTGAATGTGTTTGACTTTCATTTGATTCAAAAAGACTTGTCTGAATGTTTTTGAGTTTCATTTAAAACAATTAGCTTCGTTGAATTCGTTTGACTTTTATTCGATTAAAAAAATCTTTGTTTGAATGTGTTTGACTTTTATTTGATTCAAAAAGCATTGTTTTGAATGTCTATGAATTTTCTTTGATTTTAAAAGCTTTGTTTAAATGTGTTTGACTTTCATTTGATTCAATTAGCTTCGTTAAATGCGTTTGACTTTCATTGGATTCAAAACGTTTTGTTTGAATGTGTTTGACTTTCATATAATTCTTAAAGTTTTGTTTGAATGTGTCTGATTCATTTGATTCAAAAAGCTTTGTTTGAATATGTTTGAATGTGTTTGACTTTCATTTGATTTAAAAAGCTTAGTTTAAATGTGTTTTAATTTCATTTTATTCAAAAAGCTTTGTTTGAATGTATTTAACTCTCATTTCATTGTAAAAGATTTGTTTTACTGTGTTAAATTAAACTTTCATTTCATTTAAAAAGCTTTGTTTGAATATGTTCGAATGTGTTTGACTTTCATTTTATTCAAAAAGCTTAGTTTAAATGTTTTTTAATTTCATTTCATTCAAAAATCTTTGTTTGAATGTATTTGACTCTCATTTGATTGAAAAAGACTTGTCTTAATGTTTTTGAGTTTCATTTAAAACAATTAGCTTCGTTGAATTCGTTTGACTTTTATTCGATTAAAAAATCTTTGTTTGAATGTGTTTGACTTTTATTTGATTCAAAAAGCATTGTTTGAATGTCTTTGAATTTTCTTTGATTTCAAAAGCTTTGTTTAAATGTGTTTAACTTTCATTTGATTCAATTAGCTTCGTTGAATGCATTTGACTTTCATTGGATTCAAAACGTTTTGTTTGAATGTGTTTGACTTTCATACGATTCTTAAAGCTTTGTTTGAATGTCTTTCATTCATTTGATTCAAAATGCTTTGTTTGAATATGTTTGAATGTGTTTGACTTTTATTTGATTCAAAAAGCTTAGTTTAAATGTGTTTTAATTTCATTTTATTCAAAAAGCTTTGTTTGAATGTATTTGACTCTCATTTCATTGTAAAAGATTTGTTTTAATGTGTTAAATTAAACTTTCATTTCATTTAAAAAGCTTTGTTTGAATATGTTTGAATGTGTTTGACTTTCATTTTATTCAAAAAGCTTAGTATAAATGTTTTTTAATTTCATTTCATTCAAAAAGCTTTGTTTGAATGTATTTGAGTATCTTTTGATTGAAAAAGCTTGATTTTAATATGTTTAACTTTCTTTCATTTGAAAAACTTTGTTTGAATACACTTGACTTTTATTCGATTCAAAAAGCTTTGTTTGAATGTGTTTGACTTTCATTTGATTCAAAACGCTTTGTTTGAGTGCGTTTGACTTTAATTTGATTCAATGAGCTTCGTTGATAGCATTTGACTTTCATTCTATTCAAATAGCTTTGTTTGATATGTTTGACTTTCATTTGATTTAAAAAGCATTGTATGAATGTGGTTGACTTTCATTTGATTCAAAATATTTGTTTGAATGTGTTTTACTTTAATTTGATTCAATTGGCTTCATTTAGTGCATTTGACTTTCATTCAACTCAAAAATCTTTGTTTGAATGTGTTTGACTTTCATTTGATTCAAAAAGACTTGTCTGAATGTTTTTGAGTTTCATTTAAAACAATTAGCTTCGTTGAATTCGTTTGACTTTTATTCGATTAAAAAAATCTTTGTTTGAATGTGTTTGACTTTTATTTGATTCAAAAAGCATTGTTTGAATGTCTATGAATTTTCTTTGATTTCAAAAGCTTTGTTTAAATGTGTTTGACTTTCATTTGATTCAATTAGCTTCGTTAAATGCGTTTGACTTTCATTGGATTCAAAACGTTTTGTTTGAATGTGTTTGACTTTCATATAATTCTTAAAGTTTTGTTTGAATGTGTCTGATTCATTTGATTCAAAAAGCTTTGTTTGAATATGTTTGAATGTGTTTGACTTTCATTTGATTTAAAAAGCTTAGTTTAAATGTGTTTTAATTTCATTTTATTCAAAAAGCTTTGTTTGAATGTATTTAACTCTTATTTCATTGTAAAAGATTTGTTTTACTGTGTTAAATTAAACTTACATTTCATTTAAAAAGCTTTGTTTGAATATGTTTGAATGTGTTTGACTTTCATTTTATTCAAAAAGCTTAGTTTAAATGTTTTTTTAATTTCATTTCATTTAAAAAGCTTTGTTTCAATGTATTTGACTCTCATTTGATTGAAAAAGCTTGATTTTAATATTTTTTAACTTTATTTCATTTGAAAAACTTTGTTTGAATACATTTGACTTTTATTCGATTCAAAAAGCTTTGTTTGAATGTGTTTGACTTTCATTTGATTCAAAACGCTTTGTTTGAGTGCGTTTGACTTTAATTTGATTCAATGAGCTTCGTTGAAATCATTTGACTTTCATTCTATTCAAAAAGTTTTGTTTGATATGTTTGACTTTCATTTGATTTAAAAAGCATTGTATGAATGTGGGTGACTTTCATTTGATTCAAAATATTTGTTTGAATGTGTTTTACTTTAATTTGATTCAATTGGCTTCATTTAGTGCATTTGACTTTCATTCAACTCTAAAATCTTTGTTTGAATGTGTTTGACTTTAATTTGTTTCAAAAAGACTTGTCTTAATGTTTTTGAGTTTCATTTAAAACAATTAGCTTCGTTGAATTCGTTTGACTTTTATTCGATTAAAAAATCTTTGTTTGAATGTGTTTGACTATTATTTGATTCAAAAAGCATTGTTTGAATGTCTATGAATTTTCTTTGATTTCAAAAGCTTTGTTTAAATGTGTTTGACTTTCATTTGATTCAATTAGCTTCGTTAAATGCGTTTGACTTTCATTGGATTCAAAACGTTTTGTTTGAATGTGTTTGACTTTCATATGATTCTTAAAGCTTTGTTTGAATGTGTCTGATTCGTTTGATTCAAAAAGCTTTGTTTGAATATGTTTGAATGTGTTTGACTTTCATTTGATTTAAAAAGCTTAGTTTAAATGTGTTTTAATTTCATTTTATTCAAAAAGCTTTGTTTGAATGTATTTAACTCTCATTTCATTGTAAAAGATTTGTTTTACTGTGTTAAATTAAACTTTCATTTCATTTAAAAAGCTTTGTTTGAATATGTTTGAATGTGTTTGACTTTCATTTTATTCAAAAAGCTTAGTTTAAATGTTTTTTAATTTCATTTCATTCAAAAAGCTTTTTTTGAATGTATTTGACTCTCATTTGATTGAAAAAAGCTTTATTTTAATATTTTTAACTTTATTTCATTTGAAAAACTTTGTTTGAATACACTTGACTTTTATTCGATTCAAAAAACTTTGTTTGTATGCGTTTGACTTTCATTTGATTCAAAACGCTTTGTTTGAGTGCGTTTGACTTTAATTTGATTCAATGAGCTTCGTTGAAATCATTTGACTTTCATTCTATTCAAAAAGTTTTGTTTGATATGTTTGACTTTCATTTGATTTAAAAAGCATTGTATGAATGTGGTTGACTTTCATTTGATTCAAAATATTTGTTTGAATGTGTTTTACTTTAATTTGATTCAATTGGCTTCATTTAGTGCATTTGACTTTCATTCAACTCAAAAATCTTTGTTTAAATGTGTTTGACTTTCATTTGATTCAAAAAGACTTGTCTTAATGTTTTTGAGTTTCATTTAAAACAATTAGCTTCGTTGAATTCGTTTGACTTTTATTCGATTAAAAAATCTTTGTTTGAATGTGTTTGACTTTTATTTGATTCAAAAAGCATTGTTTGAATGTCTTTGAATTTTCTTTGATTTCAAAAGCTTTGTTTAAATGTGTTTGACTTTCATTTGATTCAATTAGCTTCGTTGAATGCATTTGACTTTCATTGGATTCAAAACGTTTTGTTTGAATGTGTTTGACTTTCATACGATTCTTAAAGCTTTGTTTGAATGTCTTTCATTCATTTGATTCAAAATGCTTTGTTTGAATATGTTTGAATGTGTTTGACTTTTATTTGATTCAAAAAGCTTAGTTTAAATGTGTTTTAATTTCATTTTATTCAAAAAGCTTTGTTTGAATGTATTTGACTCTCATTTCTTTGTAAAAGATTTGTTTTAATGTGTTAAAATAAACTTTCATTTCATTTAAAAAGCTTTTGTTGAATATGTTTGAATGTTTTTTAATTTCATTTTATTCAAAAAGCTTAGTTTAAATGTTTTTTAATTTCATTTCATTCAAAAAGTTTTGTTTGAATGTATTAGACTCTCATTTGATTGAAAACGCTTTATTTTAATATTTTTAACTTTATTTCAATTGAAAAAATTGTTTGAGTACACTTGACTTTTATTCGATTCAAAAAGCGTTGTTTGAATGTGTTTGACTTTCATTTGATTCAAAACGCTTTGTTTGAGTGCGTTTGACTTTAATTTGATTCAATGAGCTTCGTTGAAATCATTTGACTTTCATTCTATTCAAAAAGTTTTGTTTGATATGTTTGACTTTCATTTGATTTAAAAAGCATTGTATGAATGTGGTTGACTTTCATTTGATTCAAAATATTGGTTTGAATGTGTTTTACTTTAATTTGATTCAATTGGCTTCATTTAGTGCATTTGACTTTCATTCAACTCAAAAATCTTTGTTTGAATGTGTTTGACTTTCATTTGATTCAAAAAGACTTGTCTTAATGTTTTTGAGTTTCATTTAAAACAATTAGCTTCGTTGAATTCGTTTGACTTTTATTCGATTAAAAAATCTTTGTTTGAATGTTTGACTTTTATTTGATTCAAAAAGCATTGTTTGAATGTCTTTGATTTCAAAAGCTTTGTTTAAATGTGTTTGACTTTCATTTGATTCAATTAGCTTCGTGAATGCATTTGACTTTCATTGGATTCAAAACGTTTTGTTTGAATGTGTTTGACTTTCATACGATTTTTAAAGCTTTGTTTGAATGTGTTTCATTCATTTGATTTAAAATGCTTTGTTTGAATATGTTTGAATGTGTTTGACTTTTATTTGATTCAAAAAGCTTAGTTTAAATGTGTTTTAATTTCATTTTATTCAAAAAGCTTTGTTTGAATGTATTTGACTCTCATTTCATTGTAAAAGATTTGTTTTAATGTGTTAAATTAAACTTTCATTTCATTTAAAAAGCTTTTGTTGAATATGTTCGAATGTTTTTTACTTTCATTTTATTCAAAAAGCTTAGTTTAATTGTTTTTTTAATTTCATTTCATTCAAAAAGTTTTGTTTGAATGTATTAGACTCTCATTTGATTGAAAACGCTTTATTTTAATATTTTTAACTTTATTTCAATTGAAAAAATTTGTTTGAGTACACTTGACTTTTATTCGATTCAAAAAGCTTTATTTGAATGTGTTTGACTTTCATTTGATTCAAAACGCTTTGTTTGAGTGCGTTTGACTTTGATTTTATTCAATGAGCTTCGTTGAAAGCATTTGACTTTCATTCGATTCAAAAAGCTTTGTTTGATATGTTTGGCTTCATTTGATTTAAAAAGCTTTGTATGATTGTGGTTGACTTTCATTTGATTCAAAATATTTGTTTGAATGTGTTTTACTTTAATTTGATTCAGTTGGCTTCATTTAGTGCATTTTACTTTCATTCAACTCAAAAAGCTTTGTTTGAATGTGTTTGACTTTCATTTGATTCAAAAAGACTTGTCTGAATGTTTTTTAGTTTCTTTTAATACAATTAGCTTCGTTGAATTCGTTTGACTTTTATTCGATTAAAAAAGCTTTGTCTGAATGTGTTTGACTTTTATTTGATTCAAAAAGCATTGTTTGAATGTCTTTAAATTTTCTTTGATTTCGAAAGCTTTGTTTAAATGTGTTTGACTTTCATTTATTCAATTAGCTTCGTTAAATGCGTTTGACTTTCATTGGATTCAAAACGTTTTCTTTGAATGTGTTTGACTTTCATATGATTCTTAAGGCTTTGTTTGAATGTGTTTGATTCATTTGATTCAAAAAGCTTTGTTTGAATATGTTTGAATGTGTTTGACTTTCATTTGATTCAAAAAGATTAGTTTAAATGTGTTTTAATTTCATTTTATTCAAAAAGCTTTGTTTGAATGTATTTGACTCTCATTTCATTGAAAAAGATTTGTTTTAATGTGTTAAATTAAACTTTCATTTCATTTAAAAAGCTTTGTTTGAATATGTTTGACTTTCATTTTATTCAAAAAGCTTAGTTTAAATGTTTTTTAATTTCATTTCTTTCAAAAAGCTTTGTTTGAATGTATTTGACTCTCTTTTGATTGAAAAAGCTTGATTTTAATATGTTTAACTTTCTTTCATTTGAAAAACTTTGTTTGAATACACTTGACTTTTATTCGATTCAAAAAGCTTTGTTTGAATGTGTTTGACTTTCATTTGATTCAAAACGCTTTGTTTGAGTGCGTTTGACTTTAATTTGATTCAATGAGCTTCGTTGATAGCATTTGACTTTCATTCTATTCAAATAGCTTTGTTTGATATGTTTGACTTTCATTTGATTTAAAAAGCATTGTATGAATGTGGTTGACTTTCATTTGATTCAAAATATTTGTTTGAATGTGTTTTACTTTAATTTGATTCAATTGGCTTCATTTAGTGCATTTGACTTTCATTCAACTCAAAAATCTTTGTTTAAATGTGTTTGACTTTCATTTGATTCAAAAATACTTGTCTTAATGTTTTTGAGTTTCATTTAAAACAATTAGCTTCGTTGAATTCGTTTGACTTTTATTCGATTAAAAAATCTTTGTTTGAATGTGTTTGACTTTTATTTGATTCAAAAAGCATTGTTTGAATGTCTTTGAATTTTCTTTGATTTCAAAAGCTTTGTTTAAATGTGTTTGACTTTCATTTGATTCAATTAGCTTCGTTGAATGCATTTGACTTTCATTGGATTCAAAACGTTTTGTTTGAATGTGTTTGACTTTCATACGATTCTTAAAGCTTTGTTTGAATGTCTTTCATTCATTTGATTCAAAATGCTTTGTTTGAATATGTTTGAATGTGTTTGACTTTTATTTGATTCAAAAAGCTTAGTTTAAATGTGTTTTAATTTAATTTTATTCAAAAAGCTTTGTTTGAATGTATTTGACTCTCATTTCATTGTAAAAGATTTGTTTTAATGTGTTAAATTAAACTTTCATTTCATTTAAAAAGCTTTTGTTGAATATGTTTGAATGTTTTTTACTTTCATTTTATTCAAAAAGCTTAGTTTAAATGTTTTTTAATTTCATTTCATTCAAAAAGTTTTGTTTGAATGTATTAGACTCTCATTTGATTGAAAACGCTTTATTTTAATATTTTTAACTTTATTTCAATTGAAAAAAATTGTTTGAGTACACTTGACTTTTATTCGATTCAAAAAGCTTTGTTTGAATGTGTTTGACTTTCATTTGATTCAAAACGCTTTATTTGAGTGCGTTTGACTTTAATTTGATTCAATGAGCTTCGTTGAAATCATTTGACTTTCATTCTATTCAAAAAGTTTTGTTTGATATGTTTGACTTTCATTTGATTTAAAAAGCATTGTATGAATGTGGTTGACTTTCATTTGATTCAAAATATTTGTTTGAATGTGTTTTACTTTAATTTGATTCAATTGGCTTCATTTAGTGCATTTCACTTTCATTCAACTCAAAAATATTTGTTTGAATGTGTTTGACTTTCATTTGATTCAAAAAGACTTGTCTTAATGTTTCTGAGTTTCATTTAAAACAATTAGCTTCGTTGAATTCGTTTGGCTTTTATTCGATTAAAAAATCTTTGTTTGAATGTTTGACTTTTATTTGATTCAAAAAGCATTGTTTGAATGTCTTTGAATTTTCTTTAATTTCAAAAGCTTTGTTTAAATGTGTTTGACTTTCATTTATTCAATTAGCTTCGTTAAATGCGTTTGACTTTCATTGGATTCAAAACGTTTTCTTTGAATGTGTTTGACTTTCATATGATTCTTAAGGCTTTGTTTGAATGTGTTTGATTCATTTGATTCAAAAAGCTTTGTTTGAATATGTTTGAATGTGTTTGACTTTCATTTGATTCAAAAAGATTAGTTTAAATGTGTTTTAATTTCATTTTATTCAAAAAGCTTTGTTTTGAATGTATTTGACTCTCATTTCATTGAAAAAGATTTGTTTTAATGTGTTAAATTAAACTTTCATTTCATTTAAAAAGCTTTGTTTGAATGTGTTTGACTTTCATTTGATTCAAAACGCTTTGTTTGAGTGCGTTTGACTTTAATTTGATTCAATGAGCTTCGTTGATAGCATTTGACTTTCATTCTATTCAAATAGCTTTGTTTGATATGTTTGACTTTCATTTGATTTAAAAAGCATTGTATGAATGTGGTTGACTTTCATTTGATTCAAAATATTTGTTTGAATGTGTTTTACTTTAATTTGATTTAATTGGCTTCATTTAGTGCATTTGACTTTCATTCAACTCAAAAATCTTTGTTCGAATGTGTTTGACTTTCATTTGATTCAAAAAGACTTGTCTGAATGTTTTTGAGTTTCATTTAAAACAATTAGCTTCGTTGAATTCGTTTGACTTTTATTCGATTAAAAAATCTTTGTTTGAATGTGTTTGACTTTTATTTGATTCAAAAAGCATTGTTTGAATGTCTATGAATTTTCTTTGATTTCAAAAGCTTTGTTTAAATGTGTTTGACTTTCATTTGATTCAATTAGCTTCGTTAAATGCGTTTGACTTTCATTGGATTCAAAACGTTTTGTTTGAATGTGTTTGACTTTCATATGATTCTTAAAGCTTTGTTTGAATGTGTCTGATTCATTTGATTCAAAAAGCTTTGTTTGAATATGTTTGAATGTGTTTGACTTTCATTAATTTAAAAAGCTTAGTTTAAATGTGTTTTAATTTCATTTTATTCAAAAAGCTTTGTTTGAATGTATTTAACTCTCATTTCATTGTAAAAGATTTGTTTAACTGTGTTAAATTAAACTTTCATTTCATTTAAAAAGCTTTGTTTGAATATGTTTGAATGTGTTTGACTTTCATTTTATTCAAAAAGCTTAGTTTAAATTTTTTTTAATTTCATTTCATTCAAAAAGCTTTGTTTGAATGTATTTGACTCTCATTTGATTGAAAAAGCTTTATTTTAATATTTTTAACTTTATTTCATTTGAAAAACTTTGTTTGAATACATTTGACTTTTATTCGATTCAAAAAGCTTTGTTTGTATGTGTTTGACTTTCATTTGATTCAAAACGCTTTGTTTGAGTGCGTTTGACTTTAATTTGATTCAGTGAGCTTCGTTGAAATCATTTGACTTTCATTCTATTCAAAAAGTTTTGTTTGATATATTTGACTTTCATTTGATTTAAAAAGCATTGTATGAATGTGGTTGACTTTCATTTGATTCAAAATATTTGTTTGAATGTGTTTTACTTTAATTTGATTCAATTGGCTTCATTTAGTGCATTTGACTTTCATTCAACTCAAAAATCTTTGTTTGAATGTGTTTGACTTTCATTTGATTCAAAAAGACTTGTCTGAATGTTTTTGAGTTTCATTTAAAACAATTAGCTTCGTTGAATTCGTTTGACTTTTATTCGATTAAAAAATCTTTGTTTGAATGTGTTTGACTTTTATTTGATTCAAAAAGCATTGTTTGAATGTCTTTGAATTTCTTTGATTTCAAAAGCTTTGTTTAAATGTGTTTGACTTTCATTTGATTCAATTAGCTTCGTTAAATGCGTTTGACTTTCATTGGATTCAAAAAGCTTTGTTTGAATATGTTTGAATGTGTTTGACTTTCATTTGATTTAAAAAGCTTAGTTTTAAATGTGTTTTAATTTCGTTTTATTCAAAAAGCTTTGTTTGAATGTATTTAACTCTCATTTCATTGTAAAAGATTTGTTTTACTGTGTTAAATTAAAATTTCATTTCATTTAAAAAGCTTTGTTTGAATATGTTTGAATGTGTTTGACTTTCATTTTATTCAAAAAGCTTAGTTTAAATGTTTTTTAATTTCATTTCATTCAAAAAGCTTTGTTTAAATGTATTTGACTCTCATTTGATTGAAAAAGCTTGATTTTAATATTTTTTAACTTTATTTCATTTGAAAAACTTTGTTTGAATACACTTGACTTTTATTCGATTCAAAAAGCTTTGTTTGAATGTGTTTGACTTTCATTTGATTCAAAACGCTTTGTTTGAGTGCCTTTGACTTTAATTTGATTCAATGAGCTTCGTTGAAATCATTTGACTTTCATTCTATTCAAAAAGTTTTGTTTGATATGTTTGACTTTCATTTGATTTAAAAAGCATTGTATGAATGTGGTTGACTTTCATTTGATTCAAAATATTTGTTTAAATTTGTTTTACTTTAATTTGATTCAATTGGCTTCATTTAGTGCATTTTACTTTCATTCAACTCAAAAAGCTTTGTTTGAATGTGTTTGACTTTCATTTGATTCAAAAAGACTTGTCTGAATGTTTTTGAATTTCATTTAATATAATTAGCTTCGTTGAATTCGTTTGACTTTTATTCGATTAAAAAATCTTTGTTTGAATGTGTTTGACTTTTATTTGATTCAAAACGCATTGTTTGAATGTCTTTGAATTTTCTTTGATTTCAAAAGCTTTGTTTAAATGTGTTTGACTTTCATTTGATTCAATTAGCTTCGTTAAATGCGTTTGACTTTCATTGGATTCAAAACGTTTTGTTTGAATGTGTTTGACTTTCATATGATTCTTAAAGCTTTGTTTGAATGTGTCTGATTCATTTGATTCAAAAAGCTTTGTTTGAATATGTTTGAATGTGTTTGACTTTCATTTGATTTAAAAAGCTTAGTTTAAATGTGTTTTAATTTCATTTTATTCAAAAAGCTTTGTTTGAATGTATTTAACTCTCATTTCATTGTAAAAGATTTGTTTTACTGTGTTAAATTAAACTTTCATTTCATTTAAAAAGCTTTGTTTGAATATGTTTGAATGTGTGTTTGACTTTCATTTTATTCAAAAAGCTTAGTTTAAATGTTTTTTAATTTCATTTCATTCAAAAAGCTTTGTTTGAATGTATTTGACTCTCATTTGATTGAAAAAGCTTTATTTTAATATTTTTAACTTTATTTCATTTGAAAAACTCTGTTTGAATACACTTGACTTTTATTCGATTCAAAAAACTTTGTTTGTATGTGTTTGACTTTCATTTGATTCAAAACGCTTTGTTTGAGTGCGTTTGACTTTAATTTGATTCAATGAGCTTCGTTGAAATCATTTGACTTTCATTCTATTAAAAAGTTTTGTTTGATATGTTTGACTTTCATTTGATTTAAAAAGCATTGTATGAATGTGGTTGACTTTCATTTGATTCAAAATATTTGTTTGAATGTGTTTTACTTTAATTTGATTCAATTGGCTTCATTTAGTGCATTTGACTTTCATTCAACTCAAAAATCTTTGTTTGAATGTGTTTGACTTTCATTTGATTCAAAAAGACTTGTCTGAATGTTTTTGAGTTTCATTTTAAACAATTAGCTTCGTTGAATTCGTTTGACTTTTATTCGATTAAAAAATCTTTGTTTGAATGTGTTTGACTTTTATTTGATTCAAAAAGCATTGTTTGAATGTCTTTGAATTTTCTTTGATTTCAAAAGCTTTGTTTAAATGTGTTTGACTTTCATTTGATTCAATTAGCTTCGTTAAATGCGTTTGACTTTCATTGGATTCAAAAAGCTTTGTTTGAATATGTTTGAATGTGTTTGACTTTCATTTGATTTAAAAAGCTTAGTTTAAATGTGTTTTAATTTCATTTTATTCAAAAAGCTTTGTTTGAATGTATTTAACTCTCATTTCATTGTAAAAGATTTGTTTTACTGTGTTAAATTAAACTTTCATTTCATTTAAAAAGCTTTGTTTGAATATGTTTGAATGTGTTTGACTTTCATTTTATTCAAAAAGCTTAGTTTAAATGTTTTTTAATTTCATTTCATTCAAAAAGCTTTGTTTGATTGTATTTGACTCTCATTTGATTGAAAAAGCTTGATTTTAATATTTTTTTAACTTTATTTCATTTGAAAAACTTTGTTTGAATACACTTGACTTTTTATTCGATTCAAAAAGCTTTGTTTGAATGTGTTTGACTTTCATTTGATTCAAAACGCTTTGTTTGAGTGCCTTTGACTTTAATTTGATTCAATGAGCTTCGTTGAAATCATTTGACTTTCATTCTATTCAAAAAGTTTTGTTTGATATGTTTGACTTTCATTTGATTTAAAAAGCATTGTATGAATGTGGTTGACTTTCATTTGATTCAAAATATTTGTTTGAATGTGTTTTACTTTAATTTGATTCAATTGGCTTCATTTAGTGCATTTGACTTTCATTCAACTCAAAAAGCTTTGTTTGAATGTGTTTGACTTTTATTTGATTCAAAAAGACTTATCTGAATGTTTTTGAGTTTCATTTTAAACAATTAGCTTCGTTGAATTCGTTTGACTTTTATTCGATTAAAAAATCTTTGTTTGAATGTGTTTGACTTTTATTTGATTCAAAAAACATTGTTTGAATGTCTTTGAATTTTCTTTGATTTCAAAAGCTTTGTTTAAATGTGTTTGACTTTCATTTTATTTAATTAGCTACGTTGAATGCATTTGACTTTCATTGGATTCAAAACGTTTTGTTTGAATGTGTTTGACTTTCATACGATTCTTAAAGCTTTGTTTGAATGTGTTTCATTCATTTGATTC
Organism: Chenopodium quinoa; assembly: GCF_001683475.1. Classification (NCBI taxonomy): domain Eukaryota; kingdom Viridiplantae; phylum Streptophyta; class Magnoliopsida; order Caryophyllales; family Amaranthaceae; genus Chenopodium; species Chenopodium quinoa. Next base: position 3,092 of record NW_018745051.1, on the reverse strand, counting down.
AAAATGCTTTGTTTGAATATGTTTGAATGTGTTTGACTTTTATTTGATTCAAAAAGCTTAGTTTAAATGTGTTTTAATTTCATTTTATTCAAAAAGCTTTGTTTGAATGTATTTGACTCTCATTTCATTGTAAAAGATTTGTTTTATTGTGTTAAATTAAACATTCATTTCATTTAAAAGCTTTTGTTGAATATGTTTGAATGTTTTTTACTTTCATTTTATTCAAAAAGCTTAGTTTAAATGTTTTTTAATTTCATTTCATTCAAAAAGTTTTGTTTGAATGTATTAGACTCTCATTTGATTGAAAAAGCTTTATTTTAATATTTTTAACTTTATTTCAATTAAAAAACTTTGTTTGAGTATACTTGACTTTTATTCGATTCAAAAAGCTTTGTTTGAATGTGTTTGACTTTCATTTGATTCAAAACGCTTTGTTTGAGTGCGTTTGACTTTGATTTTATTCAATGAGCTTCGTTGAAAGCATTTGACTTTCATTCGATTTAAAAAGCTTTGTTTGATATGTTTGGCTTCATTTGATTTAAAAAGCTTTGTATGATTGTGGTTGACTTTCATTTGATTCAAAATATTTGTTTGAATGTGTTTTACTTTAATTTGATTCAATTGGCTTCATTTAGTGCATTTGACTTTCATTCAACTCAAAAATCTTTGTTTGAATGTGTTTGACTTTCATTTGATACAAAAAGACTTGTCTGAATGTTTTTGAGTTTCATTTAAAACAATTAGCTTCGTTGAATTCGTTTGACTTTTATTCGATTAAAAAATCTTTGTTTGAATGTGTTTGACTTTTATTTGATTCAAAAAGCATTGTTTGAATGTCTTTGAATTTTCTTTGATTTCAAAAGCTTTGTTTAAATGTGTTTGACTTTCATTTGATTCAATTAGCTTCGTTAAATGCGTTTGACTTTCATTGGATTCAAAAAGCTTTGTTTGAATATGTTTGAATGTGTTTGACTTTCATTTGATTTAAAAAGCTTAGTTTAAATGTGTTTTAATTTCATTTTATTCAAAAAGCTTTGTTTGAATGTATTTAACTCTCATTTCATTGTAAAAGATTTGTTTTAATGTGTTAAATTAAACTTTCATTTCATTTAAAAAGCTTTGTTTGAATATGTTTGAATGTGTTTGACTTTCATTTTATTCAAAAAGCTTAGTTTAAATGTTTTTTAATTTCATTTCATTCAAAAAGCTTTGTTTGAATGTATTTGACTCTCATTTGATTGAAAAAGCTTTATTTTATATTTTTTAACTTTATTTCATTTGAAAAACTTTGTTTGAATACACTTGACTTTTATTCGATTCAAAAAGCTTTGTTTGAATGTGTTTGACTTTCATTTGATTCAAAACGCTTTGTTTGAGTGCGTTTGACTTTAATTTGATTCAATGAGCTTCGTTGAAAGCATTTGACTTTCATTCTATTCAAAAAGTTTTGTTTGATATGTTTGACTTTCATTTGATTTAAAAAGCATTGTATGAATGTGGTTGACTTTCATTTGATTCAAAATATTTGTTTGAATGTGTTTTACTTTAATTTGATTCAATTGGCTTCATTTAGTGCATTTGACTTTCATTCAACTCAAAAATCTTTGTTTGAATGTGTTTGACTTTCATTTGATTCAAAAAGACTTGTCTGAATGTTTTTGAGTTTCATTTAAACAATTAGCTTCGTTGAATTCGTTTGACTTTTATTCGATTAAAAAATCTTTGTTTGAATGTGTTTGACTTTTATTTGATTCAAAAAGCATTGTTTGAATGTCTTTGAATTTTCTTTGATTTCAAAAGCTTTGTTTAAATGTGTTTGACTTTCATTTGATTCAATTAGCTTCGTTGAATGCATTTGACTTTCATTGGATTCAAAACTTTTGTTTGAATGTGTTTGACTTTCATATGATTCTTAAAGCTTTGTTTGAATGTGTTTGATTCATTTGATTCAAAAGCTTTGTTTGAATATGTTTGAATGTGTTTGACTTTCATTTGATTCAAAAAGCTTAGTTTAAATGTGTTTTAATTTCATTTTATTCAAAAAGCTTTGTTTGAATGTATTTGACTCTCATTTCATTGTAAAAGATTTGTTTTAATGTGTTAAATTAAACTTTCATTTCATTTAAAAAAGCTTTGTTGAATATGTTTGAATGTGTTTGACTTTCATTTTATTCAAAAAGCTTAGTTTAAATGTTTTTTAATTTCATTTCATTCAAAAAGCTTTGTTTGAATGTATTTGACTCTCATTTGATTGAAAAAGCTTTATTTTAATATTTTAACTTTATTTCATTTGAAAAACTTTGTTTGAATACACTTGACTTTTATTCGATTCAAAAAGCTTTGTTTGAATGTGTTTGACTTTCATTTGATTCAAAACGCTTTGTTTGAGTGCGTTTGACTTTAATTTGATTCAATGAGCTTCGTTGAAAGCATTTGACTTTCATTCTATTCAAAAAGCTTTGTTTGATATGTTTGACTTTCATTTGATTTAAAAAGCATTGTATGAATGTGGTTGACTTTCATTTGATTCAAAATATTTGTTTGAATGTGTTTTACTTTAATTTGATTCAATTGGCTTCATTTAGTGCATTTGACTTTCATTCAACTCAAAAAAGCTTTGTTTGAATGTGTTTGACTTTCATTTGATTCAAAAAGACTTGTCTGAATGTTTTTGAGTTTCATTTAAACAATTAGCTTCGTTGAATTCGTTTGACTTTTATTCGATTAAAAAAGCTTTGTTTGAATGTGTTTGACTTTTATTTGATTCAAAAAGCATTGTTTGAATGTCTTTGAATTTTCTTTGATTTCAAAAGCTTTGTTTAAATGTGTTTGACTTTCATTTGATTCAATTAGCTTCGTTAAATGCGTTTGACTTTCATTGGATTCAAAACGTTTTGTTTGAATGTGTTTGACTTTTCATATGATTCTTAAAGCTTTGTTTGAATGTGTTGATTCATTTGATTCAAAAAGCTTTGTTTGAATATTTGAATGTGTTTGACTTTTATTTGATTCAAAAAGCTTAGTTTAAATGTGTTTTAATTTCATTTTATTCAAAAAGCTTTGTTTGAATGTATTTGACTCTCATTTCATTG
>NW_018745050.1:0-19373 GCF_001683475.1 Chenopodium quinoa | reverse complement strand
TCAAAAAATACTACTTCTAAGTATTGTACATCTTTTGAAAATTTTCAAATGATTAATGAGAATTACATTCAATTTTGTATACAGCCGCCATGTCTTGTGCCTACCACAAGCGCACCAGTAACTAATTTTTTCATCCGGTGACACCCATACGGGTGAATTCATCGAAGAGAACATCTCCCATTTGGGTGGTAAATTGTTCTAAGCGATCACACAGGCGGACAAATCCGCCTGACGATCCTTCGCACCAAAAAAGGGCAGGCTAGCAACCCTTAAACTTGCAGCCGGCTCACTTTTTGGAAGGACAGCCGGCACTCAATACCGCCGCCTGACTCTCTAAGAGCAGGGCTAAAAACATTTGGTCTAGGCCATAATTCATTCAGGGGTATGCTTGCAAAAGCCCAACCGGTGAATGGACATCCTAATCTGGCGTGATTCTTTTGCGAAGTCCCGACCGGTAATTCAGTATAAACCGACTGGCTCCCGAATCTAATGTTGGCACTTAGTGTATATTCGAGCTATATCATATGGATAGTCGCCTGGCTTGCAAAGATCCAGACCGCTATCCAGGGGCAATTACCCAGACGCCCATCCGGTTTGGTTTTGGGTCGAAATTTCTTCGCCTAGTTTGCGAAAGACCCAGACGGCAGTGTTACCGGTGGGGTCTTCTTGGCAACCCTAGTAAATTTCTTTGCCTAGTTTGCGAAGACCCAGACGACAGTGTTACCGGTGGGGTTTCTTGGCAACCCTAGTAAATTTCTTTGCCTAGTTTGCGAAGACCAGACGGCAGTGTTACCGGTGGTCTTCTTGGCAAGTACTTCGCCTAGTTGCGATGTTACCGGTGGGGTCTTCTTGGCAACCCTAGTAAATTTCTTCGCCTAGTTTGCGAAGACCCAGACGGCAGTGTTACCGGTGGGGTCTTCTTGGCAACCCTAGTAAATTTCTTCGCCTAGTTTGCGAAGACCCAGACGGCAGTGTTCCCGGTGGGGTCTTCTTGGCAACCTAGTAAATTTCTTCGCCTAGTTTGCGAAGACCCAGACGGCAGTGTTACCGGTGGGGTCTTCTTGGCAACCCTTGCAAATTTCTTCGCCTAGTTTGCAAAGACCCAGACGGCAGTGTTACCGGTGGGGTCCTCTTGGCAACCTTTGCAAATTTCTTTGCTGTTTGCGAAGACCCAAGCGGTAGTGTTACCGGCGGGGTTCTTTTGGTTATCCTCGCAGAAATATGTATAAAAAAATAACAAGAATTCTAGTATTGAAGTGCAGAAACATAAAAAGCATTCAAAAGCCGGCTCAGCCGGTGAAAATGTTAATATTCAAAATAAAAATTATTACAGCTTAGCCCATCTCATCCGGTGCTATTACAAGATAATGCAAGGCGCGCAGGCCGGGAAGTAGTTGCTACTCCAGGCGAACAGTGAACCGGTCCTCTTCCGGTTGGTTCTGGGTTGGATCAGGGTGAGCGGCTGCGTCGGCTTCAGGAACAACTTCTTCCTCTTCAGCAGCCTCCGCCTGCCGTCGCGCAATCTCCTCCTAACCCAAGCGTCATAGGGTCCGGGCCCCGGCTCATTCGCCTCCTCGGCCAGAATGGCAAGATCAGAATATTTGAAGGCGAGTTCCCAGACGGTGAAGTCCGCCTCCGGGTGGATGAGGGAAAACGCCCGTTGCATCCGGTTTGCACAGTCATGCTCATTCTCTTCAATGAGCCTCTCCTGCTCCGACTCCAAGGTGGCCTTGAAGTTCTCATTGGCAGCAGCCGCCTCTTTGCGCAGCCGCTCATTCTCTTTGGCAAGGCGGCCATTTTCAGTCTCCGCCTTGCTCAGCCGTTGGAGGGGCTCTTTCTGTTCCTCCAACTTTTTATTGGCATCATCCAGGGACGCCTGCAGTTGGTCAACTTGGTTTTTCAGCTGATCAATCTGCTGTTGGAGGGCCTTGGTCTTCTCCGCCTGTTCCATGCGTATAGATTTAGATTCTAAGCCATGCATGTACAAAGAGTAGTCAGCAACATTATGGGCGTCAATCAACAACCCGTTTTCTTCTCCTTACCTCTTCAAGACTTGCGGGTATAAGCTCGTTTGAGCCCCTCTACGCGCAGCATAGCCTGCAAAAATACAGCCGGTTAATACTGCATATTTAAAAATGCACGTCAAGAAAATTACCGCATGGTTGTTGGAGCATACGTCGGCCAGGTCGACCAGCACCCGGTCGGCATTAAAGGAGTTGATCCCAGGGATCGCCTCCTTCTCGTCCCTGGGGACGGCTTTCAGCATGGCCCGGGCATATTGTGCCCCGTCCGGCCAGCGGGGAGAATTATCTGCACCAGAAACAGACGGTGAGAAACTCGCATATGCTCTGCCTATAGATTGCCGGCTGATTGGAGAATCCCCCGGCTGCGATCGAGACTGTGAATAAGACTTGACCCGCATGGGCAGGTCAAGTAGTGTAAGGTCGAAGTTACCTTGGCAGCCCGAACGGCCTTCAGAGGGACCGGTTGCGGCCCTCAATGGGATGGCAGAAAGCACATCCGCAGATCCAGGCCCGCCTGGGACCTTTATTGATTTGCCGCCGGTAGTTTGCCGGTCGCTGTCTTCTGCACCTTGGATGCAGACTCTTGTTGGGTCGGCGGAGGCCTGACCTGTTTTTGAAGGGACCGGGGCATCTGCTTCCCGTCCTGTAAACGAGAAAAATATAAGTTATGGGATAAAAGGATTGAAATAAACGAGAAGGATCAGACGGTTATACCTTCCTCGCCGCCTGGGCAGCAAGTTTTTTCTCGAGATTGGCTTTCCGGATGTCGGCAGCCGACCTAGCCGGTGTCTTCTCGGTGGGCAGCATTTTCTTGGCTTCTTCTGCAGAGGAAGGCACACGGTTAGAATAATAAATAAGCAAGGAAATAAAAGCATCCGGTTCGAAAGAAACCGGCTGAGTTCCGAATACATACGTTTTTTTAAACATGCTGCTTAGACCACAAGCGGACAAGAAGCATTCGTCCCTAAAAAATTCATGTTTGGGCACCCAGTTTCTAGGTACCCTTACTATCTCTCCGGATGAGAGGGTGTCAGGAACTAACTCAAAAAACCCGGAGTCAAGGATGGTCTCTCTATCATCCTTCGGGACAGGGGGCAGGCAGCACTTGGTCCCCAAGAGTTCTGGTTTCCGGTTGTAGATCCGTAATTCTCTGTTCTCTGCCGTAGTTGGGGCCTTAACCAAGTAGAACCGGTGCTTCCAGTCCGACCATTTGGATGGCTTGTCCAAGGTCATAAGGTATTTGGGCTGGATGGTCAAGGTATACCAGGCTCTCCAGCCGCCTGGGCTCCTACTCAAGTAATGCATGTGGGCAAACGCCTCCCAGCCGGGGTTGAGGCCCTGCATCTCGCAGGCGGCGATATACCCTAAAATATTTTACCCATGAGTTGGGGTTAATTGCCAGAGACCTAGGCCATACCCCCTAAGTATGGCTTTTATTGTGTCGTGGAGAGGGAAGCGGACTCCGGCCACGAAGGCCGCCTCGTAGCACCCGAACCAAGCGTTCGCGTTCGGTTGTCCATCCTCCCACCATATTGTTCCCAGAGCAGCCGGGATTTTTATTGTATAGTCACCCCCAGCGGCCGCCGTTTGATAAAATCTGGCAGCGCAGCCCGCATGAGCTCGCGGTCCTTAGAGGAGACGGCGATCATGAGAGGATCGTTCCTATTATCCCAAGAAGGCCTCTTCGCCTCCTCGCTATCCTCTGATTCGGTTAAGTAGCTGCTACTGCTACTTTGAACGTGACCGGCATCAGAGCCGGCTGGGGAGTTGGAGACCTCCTTATCAGAGCCTACCTGCTCTCTGGTCTCCTGGAGGGGAGCAGTCTCTTAGTTTAAAATGCTATCACCCGGGGTGCTAGGAGCGCCCCCGGGTGAGCCTCTCTGCTCTACCTCTCCTTGCTCTACTTCACCGCCTGAAGCTGGGACCTCAGGCGGCTGCTCATCTGAGCTCCCACTTCTGTTGTTGGGATCTCTGGCAGTAGACCGGATTCTGGCCATTGTGTCCTGCACAGACACAGAGTCGGTCGATATGGGTGTTGAAAAAGGGTTGTCCCAAAGAACAGAGGCGGCAGACCTAGTTCTAGACTCAGCCGTACTAATAAACCGGCTGAGTTCACAGCTAGGTTCCGGGTATGGGTATAAGGGGTCCATCTACTTATGGGACCAATGAACAAAAATGCGAGTAAAAGACTCAAACGGAAATACATGAAAAAGCTAGAAAGAATAGAGAGGTACCTAGAAGAAAATCTGGAAATTCTTTGGGATGCTTGCGAAGACGCAGGCGGTTCAAAATCCGGCTGGGTTTCTCTGATTACCCTCTCGAAAACCTTTGGCTAGCTTGCAACGACCCAGACGGTCTGTAGACCGGTTGCTCTCAACGAATCTCAACTCCGAATGCTCTCAACTCTCAAATTGCCGGCTGCTCTCAAATTTTTCAGAAATTTGGCAAAGTTTGTAAATGAGAGCTCGGGGGACATCTTCTCCTATTTATAGATTTTGTCCCAGAAGGTGAAAAGTCGTGACTCTTCGCCTTCTGCTTTTCCATCCTTCAAAAAGAATCTGAAGAGTTGTAAAAAAAAAAAAAAAAAAAAAAAAAAAAAAAAAAAAAAAAAAAAAACCTTTCACCGGCGCCACGTGGCACCCTGCCACGTCAGCACCAGTGAGGGGAAAATGTTTGGGGTAAAAATACCCTAAACACGTCGCCCAATGGCCTAGTGACACGTGGCATCCAGGCGTTGGTCAGCAGGGCTCCAATCCTCTGCTGACACGTGTCCTCTAAACCCTAAAAGGGAAACCATCCCTTCCCCACTATAAATAGTGGAAGGACCCTCATTAATGGGGGGCTGGAACATTTGTTGTTCACATTGAATACTCCTCAAAAAGAAAAACACTTACCACCGAGCAATATTAATTGTAGAATTCTCCCATTACGCGAGAAGTAACTTCTACATTACGTGCATTCTACCTCCCGTATCTTTACTAACTTGATCGTCGGAGGCGGAGCTCCTACCCCAGGAGTCTTCGTGATTTTGCAGGCACAGGCGTCGAAGGGCATTCTTGGAATTGTAACTCTCCCGCAGGACACATAAAAAAAACCCCGAAACAAAAGTCAAACACATTCAAACAAAGTTATTTAAATCAAATGGAAGTGAAATGCATTCTACAAAGCTAATTGAATCAAATGAAAGTTAAACACATTCAAACAACGCTATTTGAATCAAACGAAAGTCAAATACATTCTACGAAGCTAATTGAATCAATGAAAGTCAAACACATTCAAACAAAACTAATTGAATCAAATGAAAGTCAAACACATTCAAACAATGCCTTTTAAATCAAATGAAAGTCAAACACATTCAAAAAAAGCTTTTTAATTTAAATGAAAGTCAAACACATTCAAACAAAGGTATATAAGTCAAATGAAAGTGAAATGCATTCTACAAAGCAAATTGAATAAAAAGAAAGTCAAACACATTCAAACAAAGCTATTTGAATCAAATGAAAGTCAAATACATTCTACAAAGCAAATTGAATCAAATGAAAGTCAAACACATTCAAACAAAGCTATTTGAATCAAATGACAGTAAAATACATTTTACAAAGCTAGTTGAATCAAATGAAAGTCAAACACATTCAAACAAAGCTAATTGAATCAAATGAAAGTCAAACATATTCCAACAAAGCTATTTTAATCAAATGAATGTCAAATACGTTCAACAAAGCTAATTGAATGAAATTAAAAGTCAAACACATTTAAACAAAGCCTTTTAAATCAAATGAAAATCAAACACATTCAAAAAAAGCTTTTTAATTTAAATTAAAATCAAACACATTCAAACAAAGCTATATAAATAAAATGAAAGTGAAATGCATTCTACAAAGCAAATTAAATCAAATGAAAGTCAAACACATTCAAACAAAGCTATTTGAATCAAATGAAAGTAAAATACATTCTACAAAGCTAATTGGATCAAATGAAAGTCAAACACATTCAAACAAAGCTATTTAAATCAAATGGAAGTCAAATACATTCTACAAAGCTGATTGAATTAAATGAAAGTCAATCACATTCCTACAAACCTATTTGAATCAAATGAAAGTCAAATACGTTCTACAAAGCTAATTGTATCAAATGAAATTCAAACACATTCAAACAAAGTTATTTAAATCAAATAGAAGTGAAATGCATTCTACAAAGCTAATTGAATCAAATGAAAGTTAAACACATTCAAACAACGCTATTTGAATCAAATGAAAGTCAAAATACATTCTACTAAGCTAATTGAATCAAATGAAAATCAAACACATTCAAACAAAGCTATTTGAATTAAATGACAGTCAAATACATTTTACAATGCTAGTTGAATCAAATGAAACTCAAACACATTCAAACAAAGCTAATTGAATCAAATGAAAGTCAAACGCATTCAAACAAAGTTATTTAAATCAAATGAAAGTCAAATGCATTCACACAAAGCTAATTAAATCAAATAAAAGTAAAATACATTCTACAAAGCTAATTGAAATCAAATTAAAAGTCAAACACATTTAAACAAAGCCTTTTAAATCAAATGAAAGTCAAACACATTTCAAAAAAGCTTTTTAATTTAAATTAAAATCAAACACATTCAACAAAGCTATATAAATCAAATGAAAGTGAAATACATTCTACAAAGCAAATTAAATCAAATGAAAGTCAAACACATTCAAACAAAGCTATTTGATTCAAATGAAAGTAAATACATTCTACAAAGCTAATTGGATCAAATGAAAGTCAAACACATTCAAACAAAGCTATTTAAATCAAATAGAAGTCAAATACATCTCTAAAGCTGATTGAATTAAATGAAAGTCAATCACATTCCTACAAAGCTATTTGAATCAAATGAAAGTCAAATACGTTCTACAAAGCTAATTGTATCAAATGAAAGTCAAACACATTCAAACAAAGTTATTTAAATCAAATGGAAGTGAAATGCATTCTACAAAGCTAATTGAATCAAATGAAAGTTAAACACATTCAAACAACGCTATTTGAATCAAACGAAATTCAAATACATTCTACGAAGCTAATTGAATCAATGAAAGTCAAACACATTCAAACAAAACTAATTGAATCAAATGAAAGTCAAACACATTCAAACAATGCCTTTTAAATCAAATGAAAGTCAAACACATTCAAAAAAAGCTTTTTAATTTAAATGAAAGTCAAACACATTCAAACAAAGGTATATAAATCAAATGAAAGTGAAATGCATTCTACAAAGCAAATTGAATCAAAAGAAAGTCAAACACATTCAAACAAAGCTATTTGAATCAAATGAAAGTCAAATACATTCTACAAAGCAAATTGAATCAAATGAAAGTCAAACACATTCAAACAAAGCTATTTGAATCAAATGACAGTAAAATACATTTTACAGAGCTAGTTGAATCAAATGAAAGTCAAACACATTCAAACAAAGCTAATTGAATCAAATGAAAGTCAAACATATTCCAACAAAGCTATTTTAAATCAATGAATGTCAAATACGTTCAACAAAGCTAATTGAATCAAATTAAAAGTCAAACACATTTAAACAAAGCCTTTTAAATCAAATGATAATCAAACACATTCAAAAAAAGCTTTTTAATTTAAATTAAAATCAAACACATTCAAACAAAGCTATATAAATAAATAAAAGTGAAATGCATTCTACAAAGGAAAATAATTCAAATGAAAGTCAAACACATTCAAACAAAGCTATTTGAATCAAATGAAAGTAAAATACATTCTACAAAGCTAATTGGATCAAATGAAAGTCAAACACATTCAAACAAAGCTATTTAAATCAAATGGAAGTCAAATACATTCTACAAAGCTGATTGAATTAAATGAAAGTCAATCACATTCCAACAAAGCTATTTGAATCAAATGAAAGTCAAATACGTTCTACAAAGCTAATTGTATCAAATGAAAGTCAAACACATTCAAACAACGTTATTTAAATCAAATGGAAGTGAAATGCATTCTAACAAAGCTAATTGAAATCAAATGAAAGTTAAACACATTCAAACAACGCTATTTGAATCAAATGAAAGTCAAATACATTCTACTAAGCTAATTGAATCAAATAAAAGTCAAACACATTCAAACAAAAGTAATTGAATCAAATGAAAGTCAAACACATTCAAACAATGCCTTTTAAATCAAATGAAAGTCAAACACATTCAAAAAAAGCTTTTTTAATTTAAATGAAACTCAAACACATTCAAACAAAGGAATATAAATCAAAATGAAAGTGAAATGCATTCTACAAAGCAAATTGAATCAAATGAAAGTCAAACACATTCAAACAAAGCTATTTGAATCAAATGAAAGTCAAATACATTCTACGAAGCTAATTGAATCAATGAAAGTCAAACACATTCAAACAAAGCTTTAAATCAAATGTAAGATTAATACATTCTACAAAGCTGATTGAATTAAATGAAAGTCAATCACATTCCTACAAAGCTATTTGAATCAAATGAAAGTCAAATACGTTCTAACAAAGCTAATTGTATCAAATGAAAGTCAAACACATTCAAACAAAGTTATTTAACTCAAATGGAAGTGAAATGCATTCTACAAAGCTAATTGAATCAAATGAAAGTTAAACACATTCAAACAACGCTATTTGAATCAAATGAAAGTCAAATAAATTCTACTAAGCTAATTGAATCAAATGAAAGTCAAACACATTCAAACAAAGCTATTTGAATCAAATGACAGTCAAATACATTTTACAAAGCGAGTTTGAATCAAATGAAAGTCAAACACATTCAAACAAAGCTAATTGAATCAAATGAAAGTCAAACACATTCAAACAAAGGAATATAAATCAATGAAAGTGAAATGCATTCTACAAAGCAAATTGAATCAAATGAAAGTCAAACACATTCAAACAAAGCTATTTGAATCAAATGAAAGTCAAAATACATTCTACGAAGCTAATTGAATCAATGAAAGTCAAACACATTCAAACAAAGCTTTTAAATCAAATGAAGTCAAATACATTCTACAAAGCTGATTGAATTAAATGAAAGTCAATCACATTCATAACAAAGCTATTTGAATCAAATGAAAGTCAAATACGTTCTACAAAGCTAATTGTATCAAATGAAAGTCAAACACATTCAAACAAAGTTATTTAACTCAAATGGAAGTGAAATGCATTCTACAAAGCTAATTGAATCAAATGAAAGTTAAACACATTCAAACAACGCTATTTGAATCAAATGAAAGTCAAATACATTCTACTAAGCTAATTGAATCAAATGAAAGTCAAACACATTCAAACAAAGCTATTTTAATCAAATGAATGTCAAATACGTTCAACAAAGCTAATTGAATCAAATTAAAAGTCAAACACATTTAAACAAAGCCTTTTAAATCAAATGAAAATCAAACACATTCAAAAAAAAGCTTTTTAATTTAAATTAAAATCAAACACATTCAAACAAAGCTATATAAATAAAATAAAAGTGAAATGCATTCTACAAAGGAAAATAATTCAAATGAAAGTCAAACACATTCAAACAAAGCTATTTGAATCAATGAAAGTAAAATACATTCTACAAAGCTAATTGTATCAAATGAAAGTCAAACACATTCAAACAACGTTATTTAAATCAAATGGAAGTGAAATGCATTCTACAAAAGCTAATTGAATCAAATGAAAGTTAAACACATTCAAACAACGCTATTTGAATCAAATGAAAGTCAAATACATTCTACTAAGCTAATTGAATCAAATAAAAGTCAAACACATTCAAACAAAACTAATTGAATCAAATGAAAACAAACACATTCAAACAATGCCTTTTAAATCAAATGAAAGTCAAACACATTCAAAAAAAGCTTTTTAATTTAAATGAAAGTCAAAACACATTCAAACAAAGGAATATAAATCAAATGAAAGTGAAATGCATTCTACAAAGCAAATTGAATCAAATGAAAGTCAAACACATTCAAACAAAGCTATTTGAATCAAATGAAAGTCAAATACATTCTACGAAGCTAATTGAATCAATGAAAGTCAAACACATTCAAACAAAGCTTTAAATCAAATGGAAGATTAATACATTCTACAAAGCTGATTGAATTAAATGAAAGTCAATCACATTCCTACAAAGCTATTTGAATCAAATGAAAGTCAAAATACGTTCTACAAAGCTAATTGTATCAAATGAAAGTCAAACACATTCAAACAAAGTTATTTAACTCAAATGGAAGTGAAATGCATTCTACAAAGCTAATTGAATCAAATGAAAGTTAAACACATTCAAACAACGCTATTTGAATCAAATGAAAGTCAAATACATTCTACTAAGCTAATTGAATCAAATGAAAGTCAAACACATTCAAACAAAGCTAATTTGAATCAAATGACAGTCAAATACATTTTACAAAGCTAGTTGAATCAAATGAAAGTCAAACACATTCAAACAAAGCTAATTGAATCAAATGAAAGTCAAACACATTCAAACAAAGGAATATAAATCAAATGAAAGTGAAATGCATTCTACAAAGCAAATTGAATCAAATGAAAGTCAAACACATTCAAACAAAGCTATTTGAATCAAATGAAAGTCAAATACATTCTACGAAGCTAATTGAATCAATGAAAGTCAAACACATTCAAACAAAGCTTTAAATCAAATGGAAGTCAAATACATTCTACAAAGCTGATTGAATTAAATGAAAGTCAATCACATTCATACAAAGCTATTTGAATCAAATGAAAGTCAAATACGTTCTACAAAGCTAATTGTATCAAATGAAAGTCAAACACATTCAAACAAAGTTATTTAACTCAAATGGAAGTGAATGCATCTACAAAGCTAATTGAATCAAATGAAAGTTAAACACATTCAAACAACGCTATTTGAATCAAATGAAAGTCAAATACATTCTACTAAGCTAATTGAATCAAATGAAAGTCAAACACAATTCAAACAAAGCTATTTTAATCAAATGAATGTCAAATACGTTCAACAAAGCTAATTGAATCAAATTAAAAGTCAAACACATTTAAACAAAGCCTTTTAAATCAAATGAAAATCAAACACATTCAAAAAAAGCTTTTAATTTAAATTAAAATCAAACACATTCAAACAAAGCTATATAAATAAAATAAAAGTGAAATGCATTCTACAAAGGAAAATAATTCAAATGAAAGTCAAACACATTCAAACAAAGCTATTTGAATCAAATGAAAGTAAAATACATTCTACAAAGCTAATTGGATCAAATGAAAGTCAAACACATTCAAACAAAGCTATTTAAATCAAATGGAAGTCAAATACATTCTACAAAGCTGATTGAATTAAATGAAAGTCAATCACATTCCAACAAAGCTATTTGAATCAAATGAAAGTCAAATACGTTCTACAAAGCTAATTGTATCAAATGAAAGTCAAACACATTCAAACAAAGTTATTTAAATCAAATGGAAGTGAAATGCATTCTACAAAGCTAATTGAATCAAATGAAAGTTAAACACATTCAAACAAAAGCTAATTGAATCAAATGAAAGTCAAATGCATTCACACAAAGCTAATTAAATCAAATAAAAGTAAAATACATTCTACAAAGCTAATTGCATCAAATTAAAAAGTCAAACACATTTAAACAAAGCCTTTTAAATCAAATGAAAGTCAAACACATTCAAAAAAAGCTTTTTAATTTAAATTAAAATCAAACACATTCAAACAAAGCTATATAAATCAAATGAAAGTGAAATACATTCTACAAAGCAAAATTAAAATCAAATGAAAGTCAAACACATTCAAACAAAGCTATTTGAATCAAATGAAAGTAAAATACATTCTACAAAGCTAATTGGATCAAATGAAAGTCAAACACATTCAAACAAAGCTATTTAAATCAAATGGAAGTCAAATACATTCTACAAAGCTGATTGAATTAAATGAAAGTCAATCACATTTCTACAAAGCTATTTAAATCAAATGAAAGTCAAATACGTTCTACAAAGCTAATTGTATCAAATGAAAGTCAAACACATTCAAACAAAGTTATTTAAATCAAATGGAAGTGAAATGCATTCTACAAAGCTAATTGAATCAAATGAAACTTAAACACATTCAAACAACGCTATTTGAATCAAACGAAAGTGAAATACATTCTAACGAAGCTAATTGAATCAATGAAAGTCAAACACATTCAAACAAAACTAATTGAATCAAATGAAAGTCAAACACATTCAAACAATGCCTTTTAAATCAAATGAAAGTCGAACACATTCAAAAAAAGCTTTTTAAATTTAAATGAAAGTCAAACACATTCAAACAAAGCTATTTGAATCAAAATGAAAGTCAAATACATTCTACAAAGCAAATTGAATCAAATGAAAGTCAAACACATTCAAACAAAGCTATTTGCATCAAATGACAGTAAAATACATTTTACAAAGCTAGTTTGAATCAAATGAAAGTCAAACACATTCAAACAAAGCTAATTGAATCAAATGAAAGTCAAACATATTCCAACAAAGCTATTTTAATCAAATGAATGTTAAATACGTTCAACAAAGCTAATTGAATCAAATTAAAAGTCAAACACATTAAAACAAAGCCTTTTAAATCAAAATGAAAGTCAAACACATTCAAAAAAAGCTTTTTAATTTAAATGAAAGTCAAACACATTCAAACAAAGGTATATAAATCAAATGAAAGTGAAATGCATTCAACAAAGCAAATTGAATCAAAAGAAAGTCAAACACATTCAAACAAAGCTATTTGAATCAAATGAAAGTAAAATACATTCTACAAAGCTAATTGGATCAAATGAAAGTCAAACACATTCAAACAAAGCTATTTAAATCAAATAGAAGTCAAATACATTCTCTAAAGCTGATTGAATTAAATGAAAGTGAAATACATTCTACAAAGCAAATTAAATCAAATGAAAGTCAAACACATTCAAACAAAGCTATTTGATTCAAATGAAAGTAAAATACATTCTACAAAGCTAAATTGGATCAAATGAAAGTCAAACACATTCAAACAAAGCTATTTAAATCAAATAGAAGTCAATACATTCTCTAAAGCTGATTGATTTAAATGAAAGTCAATCACATTTCCTACAAAGCTATTTGAATCAAATGAAAGTCAAATACGTTCTACAAAGCTAATTGTATCAAATGAAAGTCAAACACATTCAAACAAAGCTATTTGAATCATATGAAAGTCAAATACATTCTACGAAGCTAATTGAATCCATGAAAGTCAAACACATTCAAACAAAGCTAATTGAATCAAATGAAAGTCAAACATATTCCAACAAAGCTATTTTAATCAAATGAATGTTAAATACGTTCAACAAAGCTAATTGAATCAAATTAAAAGTCAAACACATTAAAACAAAGCCTTTTAAATCAAATGAAAGTCAAACACATTCAAAAAAAGCTTTTTTAATTTAAATGAAAGTCAAACACATTCAAACAAAGGTATATAAATCAAATGAAAGTGAAATGCATTCAACAAAGCAAATTGAATCAAAAGAAAGTCAAACACATTCAAACAAAGCTATTTGAATCAAATGAAAGTAAAAATACATTCTACAAAGCTAATTGGATCAAATGAAAGTCAAACACATTCAAACAAAGCTATTTAAATCAAATAGAAGTCAAATACATTCTCTAAAGCTGATTGAATTAAATGAAAGTGAAATACATTCTACAAAGCAAATTAAATCAAATGAAAGTCAAACACATTCAAACAAAGCTATTTGATTCAAATGAAAGTAAAATACATTCAAACAAAGCGAATTGGATCAAATGAAAGTCAAACACATTCAAACAAAGCTATTTAAATCAAATAGAAGTCAAATACATTCTCTAAAGCTGATTGAATTAAATGAAAGTCAATCACATTCCTACAAAGCTATTTGAATCAAATGAAAGTCCAAATACGTTCTACAAAGCTAATTGTATCAAATGAAAGTCAAACACATTCAAACAAAGTTATTTAAATCAAATGGAAGTGAAATGCATTCTACAAAGCTAATTGAATCAAATGAAAGTTAAACACATTCAAACAACGCTATTTGAATCAAACGAAAGTCAAATACATTCTACGAAGCTAATTGAATCAATGAAAGTCAAACACATTCAAACAAAACTAATTGAATCAAATGAAAGTCAACACATTCAAACAATGCCTTTTAAATCAAATGAAAGTCAAACACATTCAAAAAAAAGCTTTTTTAATTTAAATGAAAGTCAAAACACATTCAAACAAAGGTATATAAATCAAATGAAAGTGAAATGCATTCTACAAAGCAAATTGAATCAAAAGAAAGTCAAACACATTCAAACAAAGCTATTTGAATCAAATGAAAGTCAAATACATTCTACAAAGCAAATTGAATCAAATTGAAAGTCAAACACATTCAAACAAAGCTATTTGAATCAAATGACAGTAAAATACATTTTACAAAGCTAGTTGAATCAAATGAAAGTCAAACACATTCAAACAAAGCTAATTGAATCAAATGAAAGTCAAACATATTCCAACAAAGCTATTTTAATCAAATGAATGTCAAATACATTCAACAAAGCTAATTGAATCAAATTAAAAGTCAAACACATTTAAACAAAGCCTATTAAATCAAATGAAAATCAAACACATTCAAAAAAAGCTTTTTAATTTAAATTAAAATCAAACACATTCACACAAAGCTATATAAATAAAATAAAGTGAAATGCATTCTACAAAGGAAATAATTCAAATGAAAGTCAAACACATTCAAACAAAGCTATTTGAATCAAATGAAAGTAAAATACATTCTACAAAGCTAATTGGATCAAATGAAAGTCAAACACATTCAAACAAAGCTATTTAAATCAAATGGAAGTCAAATACATTCTACAAAGCTGGTTGAATTAAATGAAAGTCAATCACATTCCTACAAAGCTATTTGAATCAAATGAAAGTCAAATACGTTCTACAAAGCTAATTGTATCAAATGAAAGTCAAACACATTCAAACAAAGTTATTTAAATCAAATGGAAGTGAAATGCATTCTACAAAGCTAATTGAATCAAATGAAAGTTAAACACATTCAAACAACGTTATTTGAATCAAATGAAAGTCAAATACATTCTACTAAGCTAATTGAATCAAATGAAAGTCAAACACATTCAAACAAAGCTATTTTGAATCAAATGAACAGTCAAATACATTTTTACAATGCTAGTTGAATCAAATGAAAGTCAAACACATTCAAAACAAAGCTAATTGAATCAAATGAAAGTCAAACGCATTCAAACAAAGTTATTTAAATCAAATGAAAGTCAAATGCATTCACACAAAGCTAATTAAATCAAATAAAAGTAAAATACATTCTACAAAGCTAATTTTAATCAAATTAAAAGTCAAACACATTTAAACAAAGCCTTTTAAATCAAATGAAAGTCAAACACATTCAAAAAAAGCTTTTTAATTTAAATTAAAATCAAACACATTCAAACAAAGCTATATAAATCAAATGAAAGTGAAATACATTCTACAAAAAGCAAATTAAATCAAATGAAAGTCAAACACATTCAAACAAAGCTATTTGAATCAAATGAAAGTAAAATACATTCTACAAAGCTAATTGGATCAAATGAAAGTCAAACACATTCAAACAAAGCTATTTAAATCAAATGGAAGTCAAATACATTCTCTAAAGCTGATTGAATTAAAATGAAAGTCAATCACATTCCTACAAAGCTATTTGAATCAAATGAAAGTCAAATACGTTCAACAAAGCTTAATTGTATAAAAATGAAAGTCAAACACATTCAAACAAAGTTATTTAAATCAAATGGAAGTGAAATGCATTCTACAAAGCTAATTGAATCAAATGAAAGTTAAACACATTCAAACAAACGCTATTTGAATCAAACGAAAGTCAAATACATTCTACGAAGCTAATTGAATCAATGAAAGTCAAACACATTCAAACAAAACTAATTGAATCAAATGAAAGTCAAACACATTCAAACAACGCCTTTTAAATCAAATGAAAGTCAAACACATTCAAAAAAAAGCTTTTTAATTTAAATGAAAGTCAAACACATTCAAACAAAGGAATATAAATCAAATGAAAGTGAAATGCATTCTACAAAGCAAATTGAATCAAATGAAAGTCAAACACATTCAAACAAAAGCTATTTAAATCAAATGAAAGTCAAATACATTCTAACGAAGCTAATTGAATCAATGAAAGTCAAACACATTCAAACAAAGCTATTTAAATCAAATGGAAGTCAAATACATTCTACAAAGCTGATTGAATTAAATGAAAGTGAATCAACATTCCTACAAAGCTATTTTGAATCAAATGAAAGTCAAATACCTTCTACAAAGCTAATTGTATCAAATGAAAGTCAAACACAGTCAAACAAAGCTAATTGAATCAAATGGAAGTGAAAATGCATTCTACAAAGCTAATTGAATCAAATGAAAGTTAAAACACATTCAAACAACGCTATTTGAATCAAACGAAAGTCAAATACATTCTACGAAGCTAATTGAATCAATGAAAGTCAAACACATTCAAACAAAACTAATTGAATCAAATGAAAGTCAAACACATTCAAAACAATGCCTTTTAAATCAAATGAAAGTCAAACACATTCAAAAAAAGCTTTTTAATTTAAATGAAAGTCAAACACATTCAAACAAAGGTATATAAATCAAATGAAAGTGAAATGCATTCTACAAAGAAAATTAAATCAAAAGAAAGTCAAACACATTCAAACAAAGCTATTTGAATGAAATGAAAGTCAAATACATTCTACAAAGCAAATTGAATCAAATGAAAGTCAAACACATTCAAACAAAGCTATTTGAATCAAATGACAGTAAAATACATTTTACAAAGCTAGTTGAATCAAATGAAAGTCAAACACATTCAAACAAAGCTAATTGAATCAAATGAAAGTCAAACATATTCCAACAAAGCTCTTTTAATCAAATGAATGTCAAATACGTTCAACAAAGCTAATTGAATCAAATTAAAAGTCAAACACATTAAAACAAAGCCTTTTAAATCAAATGAAAGTCAAACACATTCAAAAAAAGCTTTTTAATTTAAATTAAAATCAAACACATTCAAACAAAGCTATAAAAATAAAATGAAAGTGAAATACATTCTACAAAGCAAATTAAATCAAATGAAAGTCAAACACATTCAAACAAAGCTATTTGAATCAAATAAAAGTAAAATACATTCTACAAAGCTAATTGGATCAAATGAAAGTCAAACACATTCAAACAAAGCTATTTAAATCAAATGGAAGTCAAATACATTCTACAAAGCTGATTGAATTAAATGAAAGTCAATCACATTCCTACAAAGCTATTTGAATCAAATGAAAGTCAAATACGTTCTACAAAGCTAATTGTATCAAATGAAAGTCAAACACATTCAAACAAAGTTATTTAAATCAAATGGAAGTGAAATGCATTCTACAAAGCTAATTGAATCAAATGAAAGTTAAACACATTCAAACAACGCTATTTGAATCAAAGGAAAGTCAAATACATTCTACTAAGCTAATTGAATCAAATGAAAGTCAAACACATTCTAACAAAGCTATTTTGAGTCAAATGACAGTCAAATACATTTTACAATGCTAGTTGAATCAAATGAAAGTCAAACACATTCAAACAAAGCTAATTGAATCAAATGAAAGTCAAACGCATTCAAACAAAGTTATTTAAATCAAATGAAAGTCAAATGCATTCACACAAAGCTAATTAAATCAAATAAAAGTAAAATACATTCTACAAAGCTAATTGAATCAAATTAAAAGTCAAACACATTTAAACAAAGCCTTTTAAATCAAATGAAAGTCAACACATTCGAAAAAAGCTTTTTAATTTAAATTAAAATCAAACACATTCAAACAAAGCTATATAAATCAAATGAAAGTGAAATACATTCTACAAAGCAAATTAAATCAAATGAAAGTCAAACACATTCAAACAAAGCGATTTGAATCAAATGAAAGTAAAATACATTCTACAAAGCTAATTGGATCAAATGAAAGTCAAACACATTCAAACTAAGCTATTTAAATCAAATGGAAGTCAAATACATTCTCTAAAGCTGATTGAATTAAATGAAAGTCAATCACATTCCTACAAAGCTATTTGAATCAAATGAAAGTCAAATACGTTCTACAAAGCTAATTGTATCAAATGAAAGTCAAACACATTCAAACAAAGTTATTTAAATCAAATGGAAGTGAAGTGCATTACAAAAAGCTAATTGAATCAAATGAAAGTAAAACACATTCAAACAACGCTATTTGAATCAAATGAACGTCAAATACATTCTACAAAGCTAATTGGATCAAATGAAAGTCAAACACATTCAAACAAAGCTATTTAAATCAAATGGAAGTCAAATACATTCTACAAAGCTGTTGAATTAAATGAAAGTCAATCACATTCCTACAAAGCTATTTGAATCAAATGAAAGTCAAATACGTTCTACAAAGCTAATTGTATCAAATGAAAGTCAAACACATTCAAACAAAGTTATTTAAATCAAATGGAAGTGAAATGCATTCTACAAAGCTAATTGAATCAAATGAAAGTTAAACACATTCAAACAAACGTTATTTGAATCAAATGAAAGTCAAATACATTCTACTAAGCTAATTGAATCAAATGAAAGTCAAACACATTCAAACAAAGCTATTTTAATCAAATGAATGTCAAATACGTTCAACAAAGCTAATTGAATCAAATTAAAAGCAAACACATTTAAACAAAGCCTTTTAAATCAAATGAAAATCAAACACATTCAAAAAAAGCTTTTTAATTTAAATTAAAATCAAACACATTCAAACAAAGCTATATAAATAAAATAAAAGTGAAATGCATTCTACAAAGGAAAATAATTCAAATGAAAGTCAAACACATTCAAACAAAGCTATTTGAATCAAATGAAAGTAAAATACATTCTACAAAGCTAATTGGATCAAATGAAAGTCAAACACATTCAAACAAAGCTATTTAAATCAAATGGAAGTCAAATACATTCTACAAAGCTGATTGAATTAAATGAAAGTCAATCACATTCCAACAAAGCTATTTGAATCAAATGAAAGTCAAATACGTTCTACAAAGCTAATTGTATCAAATGAAAGTCAAACACATTCAAACAAAGTTATTTAAATCAAATGGAAGTGAAATGCATTCTACAAAGCTAATTGAATCAAATGAAAGTTAAACACATTCAAACAAAGCTAATTGAAATCAAATGAAAGTCAAATGCATTCACACAAAGCTAATTAAATCAAAT
>NW_018745049.1:0-90003 GCF_001683475.1 Chenopodium quinoa | reverse complement strand
GTGCAACTATCGTGGAAAAAATTCTTCACAAATCTTCTATAAAACGACGCTAGACCATGAAACGATCTAACTTCACTCACATTGGTAGGTACGGGCCAAGTCTTGATAGCTTCAACCTTGGATTGATCCACGGACACACCATTTGGATACTACATACCCTAGAAACGTCACGCTAGGAACAAGAAAATAACATTTTTCCAATTTTGCGTACAACTTCTTCTCCTAAGAACCTCCAAAACGCTTCTCAAATGCATTAGATGATCATTGAAATTTTCAGAATAAATTAATATGTCATCCAAGTAAACAACTACGAACCTTCCAAGAAATGGTTTCAACACCTCGTTCATCAATCTCATAAATGTACTGGCGCATTGGTTAGACCAAAAGGCATGACCAACCACTCATACAACCCCACTTTAGTCTTGAAAGCCGTCTTCCATTCATCTCCTTCCCTCATGCGTATTTGATGATAGCCACTCATAAGATCAATCTTGGAAAATAGCTTTGAACCATGCAATTCGTCTAACAAATCATCAAGTCTAGGTATAGGAAATCTATACTTGATGGTTATGTTGTTCACACTCCTACTATCAATGCACATACGCCAACTCCCATCTTTTTTTGGAACTAACAATGTAGGCACGGCACATGGGCTCATACTCTCACGTAGCCCTTTGCATCAATTCCTCTATTTGACGTTGCATTTCCTTTGTTTCTTCCGGATTACTTCTATATGCTGCCTTGTTAGGTAGTGGAGCTCCCGGAATAAGATCAATTTGATGTTCAATACCACGAATTGGTGGTAATCCCGGTGGTAATTCACTAGGAAAAACATCACAATACTCTTGCAATACTACTTCTAATTCCACGGGCCTCTTTTCTTGTTTACTTTCATTCACTTGCACATTGTTAGCCACCATAATATATACTATATTGTTGTTTTGATCTCTTTCTCCAACTCCTTTTCCCCAATTAAATATGCACCTTTTGAACTAGGGTTAATTCTATGATCAACAAGTGGTTTCAATGCATATGATTTTTCCCCCTTTCCTTTTCGAATTATATACACATTTGTCCTACCATTAAACTTGACAAATCTATCATATTGCCATGGTCTACCCAATAAGATATGACAAGCATCCATAGGGCATACATCACATAAAACTTTATCATGATATTTGCCAATTGAAAAGGTGATTAGGGCTCGTTTCGTTACCTTCACGTCACTAGCATCATTGAGCCAATGTAGCTTGTAAGGTTTTGGGTGATCGGTTGTAGGCCACTCTAATTTGTTGATCAAAGTTGTAGACACCACATTTGTGCAACTTCCCGAGTCTATTATTACGTCACACAATCGATCTTCCACCTTGCACCTTGTTAAAAAGATTTTCTCTCTTTGATTCTCTTCAACGGGCATAGGTTTAGAGTGAAGAGCTCTCCTTAGAACCAAGCTCTTTCCTTGCGTTTCACCATCAACCTCTTCGGCACTACCCTCCTCTTCTTCAAAATCACGTTCTTTCTCGACCACAACCTCCATGTCACTATTTCCCTCGCACCTAGCTTTCTCTTCTTCCCATTCTTGAGCCGTCATAGTGCGTTTTGAGTAGCAATTGCTTGCTATGTGGCCAACACTCCCACATTTGAAACATTTTCTATCTTCGGTCACCTTCTTGCTAGCTTCGTTTCTGGGTTTGTTATCTTTAGCATACGGATTAGAAGAAGTCCTATCAAAGGTAGGCTTGTCACTAGCCTTTGTGAACGTGCGTGTGAACGGTTTCACACTTGAGGTCTTCTTGGCCTTGAATTGTCTTTCAACCTTAATGGCCGCCTTGCATACTTCTTCAAACGAATAGTATTCGTGCAATTCAATCTTCTCTTGAACATTTTCGTTCAAACCTGCAATAAAACGTGCTATTTTGTGCCCTAGAATTTCTTCTAAATCACACAATAAACATAGTTTCTCAAACTCACACAAATAAGCCTCCACGGATTGATTTCCTTGCTTAAAAGTCTGCATCTTGAGATACACTTCTTGCACGTACTCATGGGGCACAAATTGACGCTTCATATATTTCTGCAATTGTGTCCAAGTAGTGATCTTGGATCGTCCCTCCTTGCGTCTCTTTTTCTTGAGATTATCATACCATAAACTCGCATAACCTGTGAGTTTTAATTCAGCAAGTTTGCACCTCTTTCGTTCATCATACTCCTTGTAATCAAAGAGTGTTTCGGCTCTTCTAACCCACTCAAAATATTTTTCGGGGTCTAGCATACTACCATTGAATTCCGGAAAATCTAACCTTATATTTCGGTCATCATCTTTGGCCTTGTTCTTCCGTCTATGCCTTCTAGGTTCATCACTCGAAGATGAATCTTTATGGCGTGATCTACTTGCTTTTCTCCTTTCATATTCGTCTTCACTTGAACTAGAAATTGCAACTGATTTGTTCTTCTTGAAGATGAAGTTTTGTCACGTTCGTCAAGCCTAGCCAATACTTCTTGCAATTGTTGTGACAATCGCTCTATTTGACGATCCCTCGCAAGTTATGCGCTTGATCAAGGTCAAACCCCTTGGAATCCCTGGGATTTCTTCGTCACTCATTGCTCCTACACAAACCAGGTTTAGTTTATGCAATATCTTGATTAAAAGATTGAATCTTGATTGATTCTTGAAGCAAATAAGAACCGTTCTCCAGATCGCAACTTTGTGTAACACTCTCAAAAGTTTGAGGTTGCACAGACTTCGTTACGCGTCCAATTGAACACGAAATTTTGACACAATGTTGATCTACGTTTTCTGAATCTTGCCACAAAATTTCAGCCAAAAATTCCAAGCCTAACGTCACCAGTTTAAATTCTACCGAAACTGTGCTCTGATACCAAGATGATGTGATTTTTAGTCCGAAAACTAAGCCTCACAAAGATATGAATCTAACCTAATTCTATACAGAAAATTCACCAAGAATTAAGCAAGAAACTTAGATTAATTAATCAAGAATCCACCTAATTAATCAACCTAGGTGATTGTTTTAACTAAAACAAACAAAACAGCAAATTGGAATCCACCAATCAAGAATTTAAGTAATCCAACTTAAACAAAAGCAATAAGAAATATTATTATGAATGTATGATTAAACTTGTATATTATTCGAAGATTACAACCCTATATTTATAAACTCAATCAATTATCCTAATCCCACTTGAATTAGAATTCTAATCCCCTAACAAAAACCCACGGATTGCATAACTTAATCAAGTTTAGATAACTTTGATTTAGTTATTTAATCCTACTTAAACTCTAACTACTCTTAAGATAAAACTTGCCTATTTTATCCTAACTCAAGCTTGCACTCCAAGCTATTATTGACGCCTACTAGACTAAAACAATTCCTAATGCAATTAGAAATCCTAAGTGCTTAAAACAAGAAAAACCCTTTCAAGTGAAAGGTAAAAAACTTGTAAGCAAAAACCTAAGAAAGCTTTTAAAGAAACCTTAAAGAACTATCAAGAAGCTTCAAGAAACTCCCAAGAACGCCACCATACAAAGCGTGGCTTTGTCTTGATGCCCCCGATAGTAAGTTTGACCTATTGAAGAAGCTTCCAAGTATAGATTCATGCTTTCTTGACTTTCTTGGAATAATTCTTCAACATGCTCATCGTTCACATTGATGCACGCATCACAAAGCTCATTGAATCAAATGAAAGTCAAACACATTCAAACATAGCTAATAGAATCAAGTGAGAGTCAAATACATTCAACAAAGCTATTTGAATCAAATGAGAGTCAAATAAATTTAAACAAAGCTAATTAAATCAAGTAAAAGTCTAATACATTCTACGAAGCTAATTAAATTAAATTAAAGTCAAACACATTCAAACAAAGCTAATTGAATCAAATGACAGTCAAACACATTCAAACAAAGATTTTGAATCAAATGAAAGTCAAATACATTCTACAAAGCTAATTGAATCAAATGAAAGTCAAACACATTCAAATAAAGCTATTTCAATCAAATGAAAGTCAATTACATTCTACAAAGCTAATTGAATCAAATGAAAGTCAAACACATTCAAACAAAGCTATTTGAATCAAAGGAGAGTCAAATAAATTCAAACAAAGCTAATTAAATAAAAAAAAAAGTAAAATACATTCTACAAAGCTAATTGAATCAAATGAAAGTCAAACACATTCAAACAAAAGCCTTTTAAATCAAATGAAACTCAAACACATTCAAAAAAAGCTTTTTAATTTAAATGAAAGTCAAACACATTCAAACAAAGCTATATAAATCAAATGAAAGTGAAATGCATTCTACAAAGCAAATTGATCTAAATGAAATTCAAACACATTCAAACAAAGCTATTTGAATCAAATGACAGTCAAACACATTCTACAAAGGTAATTGAATCAATTGAAAGTCAAACACATTCAAACAAAGCTATTTGAATCAAATGAAAGTCAAATACATTCTACAAAGCTAATTGAATCGAATGAAAGTCAAACACATTCAAACAAAGCTAATTGAATCAAATGAAAGTCAAACACATTCAAACAAAGCTATTTTAATAAAATGAATGTCAAATACATTCAAACAAAGCTAATTGAATCAAATGAAAGTCAAACACATTCCAACAAATCTATTTAAATTAAATGAATGTCAAATACATTCTACAAAGCTAATTGAATCAAATGAAAGTCAAATACATTCAAACAAAGCTATATAAATCAAATGAAAGTGAAATGCATTCTACAAAGCAAATTGAATTAAATGAAATTCAAACACATTCAAACAAAGCTATTTGAATCAAATGACAGTAAAAAACATTCTACAAAGGTAATTGAATCAAATGAAAGTCAAACACATTCAAACAAAGCTATTTGAATCAAATGAAAGTCAAATACATTCTACAAAGCTAATTGAATCAAATGAAAGTCAAAGACATTCAAACAAAGCTAATTGAATCAAATGAAAGTCAAACACATTCAAACAAAGCTAATTGAATCAAATGAAAGTCAAACACATTCACACAAAGCTATTTTAATTAAATGAATGTCAAATACATTCTACAAAGCTAATTGAATCAAATGAAAGTCAAACACATTCAAACAAAGCTATTTGAATCAAATGAAAGTCAAACACATTCAAACAAAGCTATTTGAATCAAATGAGAGTCAAATACATTAAAACAAAGCTAATTAAATCAAATAAAAGTCTAATACATTCTACAAAGCTAATTGAATTAAATTAATGTCAAACACATTCAAACAAAGCTAATTGAATCAAATGAAAGTCAAAGACATTCAAACAAAGATTTCAAATCAAATGAAAGTCAAATACATTCTACAAAGCTAATTGAATCAAATGAAAGTCAAACACATTCAAACAAAGCCTTTTAAATCAAATGAAAGTCAAACACATTCAAAAAAAGCTTTTTAATTTAAATGAAAGTCAAACACATTCAAACAAAGCTATATAAATCAAATGAAAGTGAAATGCATTCTACAAAGCAAATTGATCTAAATGAAATTCAAACACATTCAAACAAAGCTATTTGAATCAAATGACAGTCAAACACATTCTACAAAGGTAATTGAATCAATTGAAAGTCAAACACATTCAAACAAAGCTATTTGAATCAAATGAAAGTCAAATACATTCTACAAAGCTAATTGAATCGAATGAAAGTCAAACACATTCAAACAAAGCTAATTGAATCAAATGAAAGTCAAACACATTCAAACAAAGCTATTTTAATAAAATGAATGTCAAATACATTCAAACAAAGCTAATTGAATCAAATGAAAGTCAAACACATTCCAACAAATCTATTTAAATTAAATGAATGTCAAATACATTCTACAAAGCTAATTGAATCAAATGAAAGTCAAACACATTCAAACAAAGCTATATAAATCAAATGAAAGTGAAATGCATTCTACAAAGCAAATTGAATTAAATGAAATTCAAACACATTCAAACAAAGCTATTTGAATCAAATGACAGTAAAAAACATTCTACAAAGGTAATTGAATCAAATGAAAGTCAAACACATTCAAACAAAGCTATTTGAATCAAATGAAAGTCAAATACATTCTACAAAGCTAATTGAATCAAATGAAAGTCAAAGACATTCAAACAAAGCTAATTGAATCAAATGAAAGTCAAACACATTCAAACAAAGCTAATTGAATCAAATGAAAGTCAAACACATTCAAACAAAGCTATTTTAATTAAATGAATGTCAAATACATTCTACAAAGCTAATTGAATCAAATGAAAGTCAAACACATTCAACAAAGCTATTTGAATCAAATGAAAGTCAAACAAATTCAAACAAAGCTATTTGAATCAAATGAGAGTCAAATACATTAAAACAAAGCTAATTAAATCAAATAAAAGTCTAATACATTCTACAAAGCTAATTGAATTAAATTAATGTCAAACACATTCAAACAAAGCTAATTAAATCAAATGAAAGTCAAAGACATTCAAACAAAGATTTCAAATCAAATGAAAGTCAAATACATTCTACAAAGCTCATTGAATCAAATGAAAGTC
Source organism: Chenopodium quinoa (assembly GCF_001683475.1). NCBI lineage: Eukaryota > Viridiplantae > Streptophyta > Magnoliopsida > Caryophyllales > Amaranthaceae > Chenopodium > Chenopodium quinoa. The sequence goes on along the minus strand of NW_018745049.1, from coordinate 83,443 downwards.
AAACACATTTAAACATAACTAATAGAATCAAGTGAGAGTCAAATACATTCAACAAAGCTATTTGAATCAAATGAGAGTCAAATAAATTTAAACAAAGCTAATTAAATCAAGTAAAAGTCTAATACATTCTACGAAGCTAATTAAATTAAATTAAAGTCAAACACATTCAAACAAAGCTAATTGAATCAAATGAAAGTCAAACACATTCAAACAAAGATTTTGAATCAAATGAAAGTCAAATACATTCTACAAAGCTAATTGAATCAAATGAAAGTCAAACACATTCAAATAAAGCTATTTCAATCAAATGAAAGTCAATTACATTCTACAAAGCTAATTGAATCAAATGAAAGTCAAACACATTCAAACAAAGCTATTTGAATCAAAGGAGAGTCAAATAAATTCAAACAAAGCTAATTAAATAAAAAAAAAGTAAAATACATTCTACAAAGCTAATTGAATCAAATGAAAGTCAAACACATTCAAACAAAGCCTTTTAAATCAAATGAAAGTCAAACACATTCAAAAAAAGCTTTTTAATTTAAATGAAAGTCAAACACATTCAAACAAAGCTATATAAATCAAATGAAAGTGAAATGCATTCTACAAAGCAAATTGATCTAAATGAAATTCAAACACATTCAAACAAAGCTATTTGAATCAAATGACAGTCAAACACATTCTACAAAGGTAATTGAATCAATTGAAAGTCAAACACATTCAAACAAAGCTATTTGAATCAAATGAAAGTCAAATACATTCTACAAAGCTAATTGAATCGAATGAAAGTCAAACACATTCAAACAAAGCTAATTGAATCAAATGAAAGTCAAACACATTCAAACAAAGCTATTTTAATAAAATGAATGTCAAATACATTCAAACAAAGCTAATTGAATCAAATGAAAGTCAAACACATTCCAACAAATCTATTTAAATTAAATGAATGTCAAATACATTCTACAAAGCTAATTGAATCAAATGAAAGTCAAACACATTCAAACAAAGCTATATAAATCAAATGAAAGTGAAATGCATTCTACAAAGCAAATTGAATTAAATGAAATTCAAACACATTCAAACAAAGCTATTTGAATCAAATGACAGTAAAAAACATTCTACAAAGGTAATTGAATCAAATGAAAGTCAAACACATTCAAACAAAGCTATTTGAATCAAATGAAAGTCAAATACATTCTACAAAGCTAATTGAATCAAATGAAAGTCAAAGACATTCAAACAAAGCTAATTGTATCATATGAAAGTTAAACGCAATCAAATAAAGCTATTTGAGTCAAATGAAAGTCAAACACATTTAAACAAAGTTGTTTAAATTAAATTAAAGTGAAATGTATTCTACAAAGCTAATTGAATCAAATGAAAGTTAAACGCATTCAAACAAAGCTATTTGAATCAAATGAGAGTCAAATACATTCTACAAAGCTAATTGAATCAAATGAATGTCAAACACATTCAAACAAAGCTAATTGAATCAAATGAAAGTCAAGCACATTCAAACAAAGCTATTTTAATCAAATGAAAGTCAAATACATTCTACCAATGCTATTTGAATCAAATGAGAGTCAAATACGTTAAAACAAAGCTAATTAAATCAAGTAAAAGTCTAATACATTCTACAAAGCTAATTGAATTAAATTAAAGTCAAACACATTCAAACAAAGCTAATTGAATCAAATGAAAGTCAAACACATTCAAACAAAGATTTCGAATCAAATGAAAGTCAAATACATTCTACAAAGCTAATTGAATCAAATGAAAGTCAAACACATTCAAATAAAGCTATTTGAATCAAATGAAAGTCAAATTCGTTTTACAAAGATAATTGTATCAAATGAAAGTCAAACGCAATCAAATAAAGCTATTTGAGTCAAATGAAAGTCTAAGACATTCAAACAAAGCTAATTTAATCAAATGAAAGTCAAAAAGACATTCAAACAAAGCTAAAATTGAAATCAAACATTGAATAAAAGTCAAACACATTCAAACAAAGCTATTTAATTAAATGAATGTCAAATACATTCTACAAAGCTAATTGAATAAATAAAAGTCAAACACATTCAAACAAAGCTATTTGAATCAAATGAAAGTCAAATACGTTCTACAAAGCTAATTGTATCATATGAAAGTCAAACGCAATCAAATAAAGCTATTTGAGTCAAATGAAAGTCAAACACATTTAAACAAAGTTGTTTAAATTAAATTAAAGTGAAATGTATTCTACAAAGCTAATTGATTCAAATGAAAGTTAAACGCATTCAAACAAAGCTATTTGAATCAAATGAGAGTCAAATAAATTCAAACAAAGCTAATTAAATCAAATAAAAGTAAAATACATTCTACAAAGCTAATTGAATCAAATGAAAGTCAAACACATTCAAACAAAGCCTTTTAAATCAAATGAAAGTAAACACATTCAAAAAAAGCTTTTTAATTTAAATGAAAGTCAAACACATTCAAACAAAGCTATATAAATCAAATGAAAGTGAAATGCATTCTACAAAGCAAATTGATCTAAATGAAATTCAAACACATTCAAACAAAGCTATTTGAATCAAATGACAGTCAAACACATTCTACAAAGGTAATTGAATCAATTGAAAATCAAACACATTCAAACAAAGCTATTTGAATCAAATGAAAGTCAAATACATTCTACAAAGCTAATTGAATTAAATTAAAGTTTAACACATTCAAACAAAGCTAATTGAATCAAATGAAAGTCAAACACATTCAAACAAAGATTTAGAATCAAATGAAAGTCAAATACATTCTACAAAGCTAATTGAATCAAATGAAAGTCAAACACATTCAAATAAAGCTATTTGAATCAAATGAAAGTCAAATACATTCTACAAAGCTAATTGAATCAAATAAAAGACAAACACATTCAAACAAAGCTATTTGAATCAAAGGAGAGTCAAATAAATTCAAACAAAGCTAATTAAATCAAATAAAAGTAAAATACATTCTACAAAGCTAATTGAATCAAATGAAAGTCAAACACATTCAAACACAGCCTTTTAAATCAAATGAAAGTCAAACACATTCAAAAAAAGCTATTTGAATCAAATGACAGTCAAACACATTCTACAAAGGTAATTGAATCAATTGAAAATCAAACACATTCAAACAAAGCTATTTGAATCAAATGAAAGTCTAATACATTCTACAAAGCTAATTGAATTAAATTAAAGTTTAACACATTCAAACAAAGCTAATTGAATCAAATGAAAGTCAAACACATTCAAACAAAGATTTAGAATCAAATGAAAGTCAAATACATTCTACAAAGCTAATTGAATCAAATGAAAGTCAAACACATTCAAATAAAGCTATTTGAATCAAATGAAAGTCAAATACATTCTACAAAGCTAATTGAATCAAATAAAAGTCAAACACATTCAAACAAAGCTATTTGAATCAAAGGAGAGTCAAATAAATTCAAACAAAGCTAATTAAATCAAATAAAAGTAAAATACATTCTACAAAGCTAATTGAATCAAATGAAAGTCAAACACATTCAAACAAAGCCTTTTAAATCAAATGAAAGTCAAACACATTCAAAAAAAGCTTTTTAATTTAAATAAAAGTCAAACACATTCAAACAAAGCTATATAAATCAAATGAAAGTGAAATGCATTCTACAAAGCAAATTGATCTAAATGAAATTCAAACACATTCAAACAAAGCTATTTGAATCAAATGACAGTCAAACACATTCTACAAAGGTAATTGAATCAATTGAAAATCAAACACATTCAAACAAAGCTATTTGAATCAAATGAAAGTCAAATACATTCTACAAAGCTAATTGAATCGAATGAAAGTCAAACACATTCAAACAAAGCTAATTGAATCAAATGAGAGTCAAACACATTTAAACAAAGCTATTTTAATAAAATGAATGTCAAATACATTCTACAAAGCTAATTGAAACAAATGAAAGTCAAACACATTCAAACAAAGCTATTTGAATCAAATGAAAGTCAAATACATTCTACTAAGCTAATTGAATCAAATGAAAGTGAAACACATTCAAACAAAGCTATTTGAATCAAATGACAGTCAAATACATTCTACAAAGCTAATTGTATCAAATGAAAGTCAAACACATTCAAACAAAGCTATTTGAATCAAATGAAAGTGAAATGCATTCTACAAAGCTAATTGAATCAAATGAAAGTGAAACACATTCAAACAAAACTAATTGAATCAAATGAAAGTCAAATACATTCAACAAAGCTAATTGAATCAAATGAAAGTCAAAGACATTCAAACAAAGTTAATTGAATCAAATGAAAGTCAAGCACATTCAAACAAAGCTATTTTAATCGAATGAAAGTCAATTACATTCTACAAAGCTAATTGAATCAAATGTAAGTCAAACACATTCAAACAAAGCTATTTGAATCAAATGAAAGTCAAATACATTCTACAAAGCTAATTGAATAAAATAAAAGTCAAACACATTCAAACAAAGCTATTTGAAGAAAATGAGAGTTAAATACATTTTACAAAGCAAATTGAAACAAATGAAAGTCAAACATAGTCAAACAAAGTTATTTGACTCAAATGAAAGTCAAATACATTCTACAAAGCTAATTGAATCAAATGAAAGTCAAACACATTCAAACAAAGCTATTTGAATCAAATGAAAGTCAAATACGTTCTACAAAGCTAATTGTATCATATGAAAGTCCAACGCAATCAAATAAAGCTATTTGAGTCAAATGAAAGTCAAACACATTCAAACAAAGCTATTTGAATCAAATGAGAGTCAAATACATTCAAACAAAGCTAATTAAGTCAAATAAAAGTCTAATACATTCTACAAAGCTAATTGAATTAAATTAAAGTCAAACACATTCAAACAAAGCTAATTGAATCAAATGAAAGTCAAACACATTCAAACAAAGATTTCGAATCAAATGAAAGTCAAATACATTCTACAAAGCTAATTGAATCAAATGAAAGTCAAACACATTCAAATAAAGCTATTTCAATCAAATGAAAGTCAAATACATTCTACAAAGCTAATTGAATCAAATGAAAGTCAAACACATTCAAACAAAGCTATTTGAAGAAAATGAAAGTCAAATACATTCTACAAAGCAAATTGAAACAAATGAAAGTCAAACACAGTCAAACAAAGTTATTTGACTCAAATGAAAGTCAAATACATTCTACAAAGCTAATTGAATCAAATGAAAGTCAAACACATTCAAACAAAGCTATTTGAATCAAATGAAAGTCAAATACGTTCTACAAAGCTAATTGTATCAAATGAAAGTCAATCACAATCAAATAAAGCTATTTGAGTCAAATTAAAGTCAAACACATTCAAACAAAGTTATTTGATTCAAATGAAAGTCAAATACATTCTACAAAGCTAATTGAATCAAATGAAAGTTAAACCCATTCAAACAAAGCTATTTGAATCAAATGACAGTAAAAAACATTCTACAAAGCTAATTGAATCAAATGAAAGTCAAACACATTCAAACAAAGCTATTTGAATCAAATGAAAGAGAAATACATTCTACAAAGCTAATTGAATCAAATGAAAGTCAAAGACATTCAAACAAAGCTAATTGAATCAAATGAAAGTCAAAGACATTCAAACAAAGCTAATTGAATCAAATGAAAGTCAAACACATTCAAAAAAAGTCTTTTAAATCAAATTAAAGTCAAACACATTCTACAAAGCTAATTGAATCAAATGAAAGTTAAACGCATTCAAACAAAGCTATTTGAATCAAATGAAAGTCAAACACATTCAAACAAAGCTAATTGAATCAAATGAAAGTCAAATACATTCAACAAAGCTAATTGAATCAAATGAAAGTCAAAGACATTCAAACAAAGCTAATTGAATCGAAAGAAAGTCAAACACATTCAAACAAAGCTATTTGAATCAAATGAAAGTCAAACACGTTCTACAAAGCTAATTGTATCATATGAAAGTCAAACACATTTAAACAAAGTTGTTTAAATTAAATTAAAGTGAAATGTATTCTACAAAGCTAATTGAATCAAATGAAAGTTAAACGCATTCAAACAAAGCTATTTGAATCAAATGAGAGTCAAATACATTCTACAAAGCTAATTGAATCAAATGAAAGTCAAACACATTCAAATAAAGCTATTTGAGTCAAATGAAAGTCAAACACATTTAAACAAAGTTGTTTAAATTAAATTAAAGTGAAATGTATTCTACAAAGCTAATTGAATCAAATGAAAGTTAAACGCATTCAAACAAAGCTATTTGAATCAAATGAGAGTCAAATACATTCTACAAAGCTAATTGAATCAAATGAAAGTCAAACACATTCAAACAAAGCTAATTGAATCAAATGAAAGTCAAGCACATTCAAACAAAGCTATTTTAATCAAATGAAAGTCAAATACATTCTACCAATGCTATTTGAATCAAATGAGAGTCAAATACATTAAAACAAAGCTAATTAAATCAAGTAAAAGTCTAATACATTCTACAAAGCTAATTGAATTAAATTAAAGTCAAACACATTCAAACAAAGCTAATTGAATCAAATGAAAGTCAAACACATTCAAACAAAGATTTAGAATCAAATGAAAGTCAAATACATTCTACAATGCTAATTGAATCAAATGAAAGTCAAACACATTCAAATAAAGCTATTTGAATCAAATGAAAGTCAAATACATTCTACAAAGCTAATTGAATCAAATAAAAGTCAAACACATTCAAACAAAGCTATTTGAATCAAAGGAGAGTCAAATAAATTCAAACAAAGCTAATTAAATCAAATAAAAGTAAAATACATTCTACAAAGCTAATTGAATCAAATGAAAGTCAAACACATTCTAACAAAGCCTTTTAAATCAAATGAAAGTCAAACACATTCAAAAAAAGCTTTTTAATTTAAATGAAAGTCAAACACATTCAAACAAAGCTATATAAATCAAATGAAAGTGAAATGCATTCTACAAAGCAAATTGATCTAAATGAAATTCAAACACATTCAAACAAAGCTATTTGAATCAAATGAATGTTAAATACATTCTACAAAGCTAATTGAATCAAATGAAAGTTAAACGCATTCAAACAAAGCTATTTGAATCAAATGAAAGTCAAACATATTCAAACAAAGCTAATTGAATCAAATGAAAGTCAAATACATTCAACAAAGCTAATTGAATCAAATGAAAGTCAAAGACATTCAAACAAAGCTAATTGAATCGAAAGAAAGTCAAACACATTCAAACAAAGCTATTTGAATCAAATGAAAGTCAAACACGTTCTACAAAGCTAATTGTATCATATGAAAGTCAAACGCAATCAAATAAAGCTATTTGAGTCAAATGAAAGTCAAACACATTTAAACAAAGTTGTTTAAATTAAATTAAAGTGAAATGTATTCTACAAAGCTAATTGAATCAAATGAAAGTTAAACGCATTCAAACAAAGCTATTTGAATCAAATGAGAGTCAAATACATTCTACAAAGCTAATTGAATCAAATGAAAGTCAAACACATTCAAACAAAGCTAATTGAATCAAATGAAAGTCAAGCACATTCAAACAAAGCTATTTTAATCAAATGAAAGTCAAATACATTCTACCAATGCTATTTGAATCAAATGAGAGTCAAATACATTAAAACAAAGCTAATTAAATCAAGTAAAAGTCTAATACATTCTACAAAGCTAATTGAATTAAATTAAAGTCAAACACATTCAAACAAAGCTAATTGAATCAAATGAAAGTCAAACACATTCAAACAAAGCTATTTGAATCAAATGAAAGTCAAATACATTCTACAAAGCTAATTGAATAAAATAAAAGTCAAACACATTCAAACAAAGCTATTTGAAGAAAATGAGAGTCAAATACATTTTACAAAGCAAATTGAAACAAATGAAAGTCAAACATAGTCAAACAAAGTTATTTGACTCAAATGAAAGTCAAATACATTCTACAAAGCTAATTGAATCAAATGAAAGTCAAACACATTCAAACAAAGCTATTTGAATCAAATGAAAGTCAAATACGTTCTACAAAGCTAATTGTATCATATGAAAGTCCAACGCAATCAAATAAAGCTATTTGAGTCAAATGAAAGTCAAACACATTCAAACAAAGCTATTTGAATCAAATGAGAGTCAAATACATTCAAACAAAGCTAATTAAGTCAAATAAAAGTCTAATACATTCTACAAAGCTAATTGAATTAAATTAAAGTCAAACACATTCAAACAAAGCTAATTGAATCAAATGAAAGTCAAACACATTCAAACAAAGATTTCGAATCAAATGAAAGTCAAATACATTCTACAAAGCTAATTGAATCAAATGAAAGTCAAACACATTCAAATAAAGCTATTTCAATCAAATGAAAGTCAAATACATTCTACAAAGCTAATTGAATCAAATGAAAGTCAAACACATTCAAACAAAGCTATTTGAAGAAAATGAAAGTCAAATACATTCTACAAAGCAAATTGAAACAAATGAAAGTCAAACACAGTCAAACAAAGTTATTTGACTCAAATGAAAGTCAAATACATTCTACAAAGCTAATTGAATCAAATGAAAGTCAAACACATTCAAACAAAGCTATTTGAATCAAATGAAAGTCAAATACGTTCTACAAAGCTAATTGTATCAAATGAAAGTCAAACACAATCAAATAAAGCTATTTGAGTCAAATTAAAGTCAAACACATTCAAACAAAGTTATTTGATTCAAATGAAAGTCAAATACATTCTACAAAGCTAATTGAATCAAATGAAAGTTAAACACATTCAAACAAAGCTATTTGAATCAAATGACAGTAAAAATCATTCTACAAAGCTAATTGAATCAAATGAAAGTCAAACACATTCAAACAAAGCTATTTGAATCAAATGAAAGAGAAATACATTCTACAAAGCTAATTGAATCAAATGAAAGTCAAAGACATTCAAACAAAGCTAATTGAATCAAATGAAAGTCAAAGACATTCAAACAAAGCTAATTGAATCAAATGAAAGTCAAACACATTCAAAAAAAGTCTTTTAAATCAAATTAAAGTCAAACACATTCTACAAAGCTAATTGAATCAAATGAAAGTTAAACGCATTCAAACAAAGCTATTTGAATCAAATGAAAGTCAAACACATTCAAACAAAGCTAATTGAATCAAATGAAAGTCAAATACATTCAACAAAGCTAATTGAATCAAATGAAAGTCAAAGACATTCAAACAAAGCTAATTGAATCGAAAGAAAGTCAAACACATTCAAACAAAGCTATTTGAATCAAATGAAAGTCAAACACGTTCTACAAAGCTAATTGTATCATATGAAAGTCAAACACATTTAAACAAAGTTGTTTAAATTAAATTAAAGTGAAATGTATTCTACAAAGCTAATTGAATCAAATGAAAGTTAAACGCATTCAAACAAAGCTATTTGAATCAAATGAGAGTCAAATACATTCTACAAAGCTAATTGAATCAAATGAAAGTCAAACACATTCAAATAAAGCTATTTGAGTCAAATGAAAGTCAAACACATTTAAACAAAGTTGTTTAAATTAAATTAAAGTGAAATGTATTCTACAAAGCTAATTGAATCAAATGAAAGTTAAACGCATTCAAACAAAGCTATTTGAATCAAATGAGAGTCAAATACATTCTACAAAGCTAATTGAATCAAATGAAAGTCAAACACATTCAAACAAAGCTAATTGAATCAAATGAAAGTCAAGCACATTCAAACAAAGCTATTTTAATCAAATGAAAGTCAAATACATTCTACCAATGCTATTTGAATCAAATGAGAGTCAAATACATTAAAACAAAGCTAATTAAATCAAGTAAAAGTCTAATACATTCTACAAAGCTAATTGAATTAAATTAAAGTCAAACACATTCAAACAAAGCTAATTGAATCAAATGAAAGTCAAACACATTCAAACAAAGATTTAGAATCAAATGAAAGTCAAATACATTCTACAATGCTAATTGAATCAAATGAAAGTCAAACACATTCAAATAAAGCTATTTGAATCAAATGAAAGTCAAATACATTCTACAAAGCTAATTGAATCAAATAAAAGTCAAACACATTCAAACAAAGCTATTTGAATCAAAGGAGAGTCAAATAAATTCAAACAAAGCTAATTAAATCAAATAAAAGTAAAATACATTCTACAAAGCTAATTGAATCAAATGAAAGTCAAACACATTCTAACAAAGCCTTTTAAATCAAATGAAAGTCAAACACATTCAAAAAAAGCTTTTTAATTTAAATGAAAGTCAAACACATTCAAACAAAGCTATATAAATCAAATGAAAGTGAAATGCATTCTACAAAGCAAATTGATCTAAATGAAATTCAAACACATTCAAACAAAGCTATTTGAATCAAATGACAGTCAAACACATTCTACAAAGGTAATTGAATCAATTGAAAATCAAACACATTCAAACAAAGCTATTTGAATAAAATGAAAGTCAAATACATTCTACAAAGCTAATTGAATCGAATGAAAGTCAAACACATTCAAACAAAGCTAATTGAATCAAATGAAAGTCAAAGACATTCAAACAAAGCTAATTGAAACAAATGAAAGTCAAACACATTCAAACAAAGCTATTTGAATCAAATGAAAGTCAAATACATTCTACTAAGCTAATTGAATCAAATGAAAGTGAAACACATTCAAACAAAGCTATTTGAATCAAATGACAGTCAAATACATTCTACAAAGCTAATTGTATCAAATGAAAGTCAAACACATTCATACAAAGCTATTTGAATCAAATGAAAGTGAAATGCATTCTACAAAGCTAATTGAATTAAATGAAAGTGAAACACATTCAAACAAAACTAATTGAATCAAATGAAAGTCAAACACAATCAAATAAAGCTATTTGAATCAAATGAAAGTCAAATACGTTCTACAAAGCTAATTGAATCAAATGAAAGTCAAACGCAATCAAATAAAACTATTTGAGTCAAATGAAAGTCAAACACATTCAAACAAAGCTAATTGAATCAAATGAAAGTCAAATACATTCAACAAAGCTAATTGAATCAAATGAAAGTCAAAGACATTCAAACAAAGCTATTTTAATCGAATGAAAGTCAATTACATTCTACAAAGCTAATTGAATCCAATGAAAGTCAAACACAATCAAACAAAGCTATTTGAATCAAATGAATGTCAAATACATTCTACAAAGATAATTGAATAAAATGAAAGTCAAACACATTCAAACAAAGCTATTTGAAGAAAATGAGAGTCAAATACATTTTACAAAGCAAATTGAAACAAATGAAAGTCAAACAAAGTTATTTGACTCAAATGAAAGTCAAATACATTCTACAAAGCTAATTGAATCAAATGAAAGTCAAACACATTCAAACAAAGCTATTTGAATCAAATGAAAGTCAAATACGTTCTACAAAGCTAATTGTATCATATGAAAGTCCAACGCAATCAAATAAAGCTATTTGAGTCAAATGAAAGTCAAACACATTCAAACAAAGCTATTTGAATCAAATGAGAGTCAAATACATTCAAACAAAGCTAATTAAATCAAATAAAAGTCTAATACATTCTACAAAGCTAATTGAATTAAATTAAAGTCAAACACATTCAAACAAAGCTAATTGAATCAAATGAAAGTCAAACACATTCAAACAAAGATTTCGAATCAAATGAAAGTCAAATACATTCTACAAAGCTAATTAAATCAAATGAAAGTCAAACACATTCAAATAATGCTATTTCAATAAAATATAAGTCAAATACATTCTACAAAGCTAATTGAATCAAATGAAAGTCAAACACATTCAAACAAAGCTATTTGAATCAAATGAGAGTAAAATAAATTTAAACAAAGCTAATTAAATCAAATAAAAGTAAAATACATTCTACAAAGCTAATTGAATCAAATGAAAGTCAAACACATTCAAACAAAGCCTTTTAAATAAAATGAAAGTCAAACACATTAAAAAAAAGCTTTTTAATTCAAATGAAAGTCAAACACATTCAAACAAAGCTATATAAATCAAATGAAAGTGAAATGCATTCTACAAAGCAAATTGAATTAAATGAAATTCAAACACATTCAAACAAAGCTATTTGAATCAAATGACAGTAAAAAACATTCTACAAAGCTAATTAAATCAAATGAAAGTCAAACACATTCAAACAAAGCTATTTGAATCAAATGAAAGAGAAATACATTCTACAAAGCTAATTAAATCAAATGAAAGTCAAAGACATTCAAACAAAGCTATTTGAATCAAATGAAAGTCAAACACATTCAAACAAAGATATTTTAATTAAATGAATGTCAAATACATTCTACAAAGCTAATTGAATCAAATGAAAGTCAAACACATTCAAATAAAGCTATTTGAATCAAATGAAAGTCAAATTCATTCAACAAAGCTAATTGAATCAAATAAAAGTCAAACACATTCAAACAAAGCTAATTGAATCAAATGAGAGTCAAATACATTCAACAAAGGTATTTGAATCAAATGAGAGTCAAATAAATTTAAACAAAGCTAATTAAATCAAATAAAAGTTAAATACATTCTACAAAGCTAATTGAATCAAATGAAAGTCAAACACATTCAAACAAAGCCTTTTAAATCAAATGAAAGTCAAACACATTCAAAAAAAGCTTTTTAATTTAAATGAAAGTCAAACACATTCAAACAAAGCTATATAAATCAAATGAAAGTGAAATGCATTCTACAATGCAAATTGAATTAAATGAAATTCAAACACATTCAAACAATGCTATTTGAATCAAATGACAGTAAAATACATTCTACAAAGCTAATTGAATCAATTGAACGTCAAGCACATTCAAACAAAGCTATTTGAATCAAATGAAAGTCAAATACATTCTACAAAGCTAATTGAATCAAATGAAAGTCTAACACATTCAAATAAAGCTATTTCAATCAAATGAAAGTCAAATACATTCTACAAAGCTAATTGAATCAAATGAAAGTCAAACACATTCAAACAAAGCTATTTGAAGAAAATGAAAGTCAAATACATTCTACAAAGCAAATTGAAACAAATGAAAGTCAAACACAGTCAAACAAAGTTATTTGACTCAAATGAAAGTCAAATACATTCTACAAAGCTAATTGAATCAAATGAAAGTCAAACACATTCAAACAAAGCTATTTGAATCAAATGAAAGTCAAATACGTTCTACAAAGCTAATTGTATCAAATGAAAGTCAAACACAATCAAATAAAGCTATTTGAGTCAAATTAAAGTCAAACACATTCAAACAAAGTTATTTGATTCAAATGAAAGTCAAATACATTCTACAAAGCTAATTGAATCAAAGTAAAGTTAAACGCATTCAAACAAAGCTATTTGAATCAAATGACAGTAAAAAACATTCTACAAAGCTAATTGAATCAAATGAAAGTCAAACACATTCAAACAAAGCTATTTGAATCAAATGAAAGAGAAATACATTCTACAAAGCTAATTGAATCAAATTAAAGTCAAAGACATTCAAACAAAGCTATTTGAATCAAATGAGAGTCAAATACATTCAAACAAAGCTAATTAAGTCAAATAAAAGTCTAATACATTCTACAAAGCTAATTGAATTAAATTAAAGTCAAACACATTCAAACAAAGATATTTTAATTAAATGAATGTCAAATACATTCTACAAAGCTAATTGAATCAAATGAAAGTCAAACACATTCAAATAAAGCTATTTGAATCAAATGAAAGTCAAACACATTCAAACAAAGCTATTTGAATCAAATGAGAGTCAAATACATTAAAACAAAGCTAATTAAATCTAATAAAAGTCTAATACATTCTACAAAGCTAATTGAATTAAATTAAAGTCAAACACATTCAAACAAAGCTAATTGAATCAAATGAAAGTCAAACACATTCAAACAAAGATTTCGAATCAAATGAAAGTCAAATACATTCTACAAAGCTCATTGAATCAAATAAAAGTCAAACACATTCAAACAAAGCTAATTGAATCAAATGAGAGTCAAATACATTCAACAAAGCTATTTGAATCAAATGAGAGTCAAATAAATTTAAACAAAGCTAATTAAATCAAATAAAAGTTAAAGACATTCTACAAAGCTAATTGAATCAAATGAAAGTCAAACACATTCAAACAAAGCCTTTTAAATCAAATGAAAGTCAAACACATTCAAAAAAAGCTTTTTAATTTAAATGAAAGTCAAACACATTCAAACAAAGCTATATAAATCAAATGAAAGTGAAATGCATTCTACAATGCAAATTGAATTAAATGAAATTCAAACACATTCAAACAAAGCTATTTGAATCAAATGACAGTAAAATACATTCTACAAAGCTAATTGAATCAAATGAAAGTCAAACACATTCAAACAAAGCTATTTGAATCAAATGAAAGTCAAATACATTCTACAAAGCTAATTGAATCAAATGAAAGTCAAACACATTCAAACAAAGCTATTTTAAGAAAATGAAAGTCAAATACATTCTACAAAGCAAATCAAGTGAAAGTCAAATACATTCTACAAAGCTAATTGAAACAAATGAAAGTCAAACACATTCAAACAAAGCTATTTGAATCAAATGAAAGTCAAACACATTCTACTAAGCTAATTGAATCAAATGAAAGTCAAACACATTCAAACAAAGCTATTTGAATCAAATGACAGTCATTTACATTCTACAAAGCTAATTGTATCAAATGAAAGTCAAACACATTTAAACAAAGCTATTTGAATCAAATGAAAGTGAAATGCATTCTACAAAGCTCATTGAATCAAATGAAAGTGAAAGACATTCAAACAAAGCTAATTGAATCAAATGAAAGTCAAACGCAATCAAATAAAGCTATTTGGGTCAAATGAAAGTCAAACACATTCAAACAAAGTTGTTTAAATTAAATGAAAGTGAAATGTATTCTTCAAAGCTAATTGAATCAAATGAAAGTTAAACGCATTCAAACAAAGCTATTTGAATCAAATGAAAGTCAAACACATTCAAACAAAGCCTTTTAAATCTAATAAAAGTCAAACACATTCAAACAAAGCTAATTAAATCAAAAAAAAGTCAAATACATTCTACAAAGCAAATTGAATCATATAAAAGTCAAACACATTCAAACAAAGCTAATTCAATCAAATGAAAGTCAAGCACATTCAAACAAAGCTAATTGAATCAAATGAAAGTCAAACACATTCAAATAAAGCTATTTCAATCAAATGAAAGTCAATTACATTCTACAAAGCTAATTGAATCAAATGAAAGTCAAACACATTCAAATAAAGCTATTTGAATCAAAGGAGAGTCAAATAAATTCAAACAAAGCTAATTAAATAAAAAAAAAGTAAAATACATTCTACAAAGCTAATTGAATCAAATGAAAGTCAAACACATTCAAACAAAGCCTTTTAAATCAAATGAAAGTCAAACACATTCAAAAAAAGCTTTTTAATTTAAATGAAAGTCAAACACATTCAAACAAAGCTATATAAATCAAATGAAAGTGAAATGCATTCTACAAAGCAAATTGATCTAAATGAAATTCAAACACATTCAAACAAAGCTATTTGAATCAAATGACAGTCAAACACATTCTACAAAGGTAATTGAATCAATTGAAAGTCAAACACATTCAAACAAAGCTAATTGAATCAAATGAAAGTCAAATACATTCAACAAAGCTAATTGAATCAAATGAAAGTCAAACACATTCAAACAAAGCTAATTGAATCAAATGAAAGTCAAGCACATTCAAACAAAGCTATTTTAATCGAATGAAAGTCAATTACATTCTACAAAGCAATTGAATCAAATGTAAGTCAAACACATTCAAACAAAGCTATTTGAATCAAATGAAAGTCAAACACATTCAAACAAAGCTATTTGAATCAAATGAGAGTCAAATACATTAAAACAAAGCTAATTAAATCAAATAAAAGTCTAATACATTCTACAAAGCTAATTGAATTAAATTAAAGTCAAACACATTCAAACAAAGCTAATTGAATCAAATGAAAGTCAAACACATTCAAACAAAGATTTCGAATCAAATGAAAGTCAAATACATTCTACAAAGCTCATTGAATCAAATGAAAGTCAAACACATTCAAACAAAGCTATTTTAATAAAATGAATGTCAAATACATTCTACAAAGCTAATTGAATCAAATGAAAGTCAAACACATTCAAATAAAGCTATTTGAATCAATAGAAAGTCAAATACATTCTACAAAGCTAATTGAATCAAATGAAAGTCAAACACATTCAAACAAAGCTAATTAAATCAAATAAAAGTTAAATACATTCTACAAAGCTAATTGAATCATATAAAAATCAAATACATTCAAACAAAGCTAATTAAATAAAAAAAAAGTAAAATACATTCTACAAAGCTAATTGAATCAAATGAAAGTCAAACACATTCAAACAAAGCCTTTTAAATCAAATGAAAGTCAAACACATTCAAAAAAAGCTTTTTAATTTAAATGAAAGTCAAACACATTCAAACAAAGCTATATAAATCAAATGAAAGTGAAATGCATTCTACAAAGCAAACTGATCTAAATGAAATTCAAACACATTCAAACAAAGCTATTTGAATCAAATGACAGTCAAACACATTCTACAAAGGTAATTGAATCAATTGAAAGTCAAACACATTCAAACAAAGCTAATTGAATCAAATGAAAGTCAAATACATTCAACAAAGCTAATTGAATCAAATGAAAGTCAAACACTTTCAAACAAAGCTATTTGAATCAATTGAAAGTCAAATACATTCAACAAAGCTAATTGAATCAAATGAAAGTCAAACACATTCAAACAAAGCTAATTGAATCAAATGAAAGTCAAATACATTCTACAAAGCTAATTGAATCAAATGAAAGTCAAACACATTTAAACAAAGCTATTTGAATAAAATGAAAGTCAAACACATTCAAACAAAGCTATTTGAATCAAATGACAGTAAAATACATTCTACAAAGCTATTTGAATCAAATGAAAGTCAAATACATTCTACAAAGCTAATTGAATCAAATGAAAGTCAAAGACATTCAAACAAAGCTAATTGAATCAAATGAAAATCAAAGACATTCAAACAAAGCTAATTGAATCAAATGAATGTCAAACACATTCAAACAAAGCTATTTTAATTAAATGAATGTCAAATACATTCTACAAAGCTAATTGAATAAAATGAAAGTCAAACACATTCAAACAAAGCTATTTGAAGAAAATGAAAGTCAAATACATTCTACCAAGCATTTTGAAACAAATGAAAGTCAAACACAGTCAAACAAAGTTATTTGACTCAAATGAAAGTCAAATACATTCTACAAAGCTAATTGAATCAAATGAAAGTCAAACACATTCAAACAAAGCTATTTGAATAAAATGAAAGTCAAACACATTCAAACAAAGCTAATTGAATCAAATGAAAGTCAAGCACATTCAAACAAAGCTATTTTAATCGAATGAAAGTCAATTACATTCTACAAAGCTAATTGAACCAAATGAAAGTCAAACACATTCAAACAAAGATATTTGAATCAAATGAAAGTCAAACACATTCAAACAAAGCTATTTGAATCAAATGAAAGTCAAATACATTAAAACAAAGCTAATTAAATCAAATAAAAGTCTAATACATTCTACAAAGCTAATTGAATTAAATTAAAGTCAAACACATTCAAACAAAGCTAACTTAATCAAATGAAAGTCAAACACATTCAAACAAAGATTTCGAATCAAGTGAAAGTCAAATACATTCTTTAAAGCTAATTGAATCAAATGAAAGTCAAACACATTCAAATAAAGCTATTTCAATAAAATGAAAGTCAAATACATTCTACAAAGCTAATTGAATCAAATGAAAGTTAAACACATTCAAACAAAGCTATTTGAATCAAATAAGAGTCAAACAAATTTAAACAAAGCTAAATAAATCAAATAAAAGTAAAATACATTCTACAAAGCTAATTGAATCAAATGAAAGTCAAACACATTCAAACAAAGCCTTTTAAATCAAATGAAAGTCAAACACATTCAAAAAAAGCTTTTTAATTTAAATGAAAGTCAAACACATTCAAACAAAGCTATATAAATCAAATGAAAGTGAAATGCATTCTACAAAGCAAATTGAATTAAATGAAATTCAAACACATTCAAACAAAGCTATTTGAATCAAATGACAGTAAAATACATTCTACAAAGCTAATTGAATCAAATGAAAGTCAAATACATTCAAACAAAGCTATTTGAATCAAATGAAAGTTGTTTGGGGGTCTTTTATTGTCCTTCGGGAGAGTTACAATTTCCTAGCAGACTTCCTTCTTACGCCTGTACCTGCACCTAGCAGACTTCCTTCTTACGCCTGTACCTGCACAAGTAACGGAGACTCCGGATGGGGGGCGGGAGTTCCGCCTCCGAAGATTAAGTTAGTATCTTTTCGAAGTGGAATAAGAACAATAAAAGCTTCTCGGTTCGAGAGCGTTTCAGTAGGTTTGGGCTTTGTTTGGTTTTTTTGTGGTTGCAATTAATGTGTGTCATAAATGAGGTCTACCCTTACTATTTATAGTAAGGGAGAACTGTACCTCAATTAGGGTATAAGGGACACGTGTCTGCAAAGGGATTGGGCCTTTGCAGACCGTTTAAAGATTGACACGTGTCAATCCTTTATTGGGCCACGTGTCTTAGGGTATTTTCACCCTAAACATCTGCCCCTCACAGGTGAGATGTGGCAAGCTCACGTGTCATCTGTGACAGACGTAGGGTGCATGGGGTAAGTGACGGTTCGTCTGCTTCCCCCCTCTTCTTCTTTTTTTTTTTTTTTTTTTTTTTTTTTTTTTTTTGAATTTCAAATTTTCGTGCAGAAGGTGACTGTTCGCCTTCTGCCTCTTTCTATAAGTAGGGTGGCTACCTCTTTCCTCCGCACTTTTTATTTTCAAAAATTTCCTGAGAAGCTCTGATACCGGCTGCTTCTTTCAAGACTTTCGAGCATCCGGTTTTCGCAAGTACTTGACATCTGCCTTCCGGCTGAGTGCGGATTTAGTAAGGTACTGTCTTTTTGCCCCTAGATTAAGGACCTCACTCGGCATTTTGCCGCCTGGGTATATTTTGTCCAAAAATTTCTGAATTACCCCTACCTCATCCGGGATTTCCCGTGTGAGGTTTTTGAAATATTTCCCTAGTTGTAAAATGCCCTCATCCGTCATTTTGCCGCATGGGGCTGGCTTGGGGCAAGTCCAAAAATCCCCCTCATCCGGCGTTTTGCCGTCTGGGATGTTTAATATACACCCATCCGGCATTGTGCCGCATGGGACCCCTTTGAGCCAACTTTGTTTTTATTCAAACTAGTCACAAGTAACCCCATCCGGCCTTTAGCCGTATGGGGGTGGTTTGATCAACCTTTGCTTTCAAACATCTTTCAAATTGCCCCCATCCGGCATTTAACCGTATGGGGGTAGTTTGAGCCGCCTTGGCTTTTTCTCAAACATCATTCAAATTGCCCCCATCCGGCATTTAACCGTATGGGGGTAGTTTGAGCAGCCTTGGCTTTTTCTCAAACATCATTCAAATTGCCCCCATCCGGCATTTAACCGTATGGGGGTCGTTTGAGCAGCCCTGGCTTTTTCTCAAACATACAAATAGCCCCCATCCGGCTTTTAACCGTATGGGGGTCGTTTGAGATTCCTTGGCTCAAACTTTGTTACAAATTGCCCCCATCCGGCTTTTAACCGTATGGGGGTCGTTTGAGCAGCCTTGGCTTTTTCTCAAACGTTGTTTAAATTGCCCCCATCCGGCGTCTAACCGTATGGGGGTTGTTTGAGCAGCCTTTAGCTTTTTCTCAAACATACAAATAGCCCCCATCCGGCTTTTAACCGTATGGGGGTCGTTTGAGCAGCCTTGGCTCAAAACTGTTTCAAATTGCCCCCATCCGGCTTTTACCCGTATGGGGGTCGTTTGAGCAGCCTCGGCTTTTTCTCAAACATACAAATAGCCCCCATCCGGCTTTTACCCGTATGGGGGTCGTTTGAGCAGCCTTGGCTTTTTCTCAAACGTTGTTTAAATTGCCCCCATCCGGCGTCTAACCGTATGGGGGTTGTTTGAGCAGCCTTTAGCTTTTTCTCAAACATACAAATAGCCCCCATCCGGCTTTTAACCGTATGGGGGTCGTTTGAGCAGCCTTGGCTCAAAACTGTTTCAAATTGCCCCCATCCGGCTTTTACCCGTATGGGGGTCGTTTGAGCAGCCTCGGCTTTTTCTCAAACATACAAATAGCCCCCATCCGGCTTTTACCCGTATGGGGGTCGTTTGAGCAGCCTTGGCTTTTTCTCAAACGTTGTTTAAATTGCCCCCATCCGGCGTCTGACCGTATGGGGATTGTTTGAGCAGCCTTTTTGTTGTAGGCCCTCGTCATTCGAAGACGGTAGATTTCATGACGCAAGGCGGCGTTGCCCCTTCTTTCTGGAAGAGTATCCAGAGACGGGCGCATGGCTTCCCAATTTGCCTGTTCATCATACAACATGATTCGAAGTGTTGGCTCACATAATTCAATGGGAAGCACCGCCTCTGTGCCATATGCCATAAGGAATGGAGTTTCACCGGTTGACCCCTTCTCAGTAGTTCTGATGGTCCAAAGAACGTGAGTTAACTCTTCTGCCCAAAGCCCGCCTGCCTTCTCGATCTTTTTCTTTATGCCGCCTGAGATGAGCTTGTTGAAAGCTTCAACTTGACCGTTTGCTTGCGGACGGCCAACGGATGCAAAGTAGTGGGAAATCCCTTGATCTTGCAACCAAGTCTTCAGGACAAGCGTTTCGAACTGGGGGCCATTGTCAAAGACCATTGACATTGGTACACCGAACCGGGTGATGACATTTCTCCAAATGAAGGAGATGACATCCTTAGTTTTGATGCCCTTTACCGCCTCGGCCTCAACCCACTTGGTGAAGTAATCAACAGCCACCAAAATGTATCTTCTGCCGCCTGGGGCAGGAGTGTATGGCCCCAAAATATCCATCCCCCATTTTGCAAAGGGAACTGGGCTGTGAATAGCTGTCATATCAGTTGCCGGCTGCCTTATCAGCCGGCCGAACCTCTGGCACTTGTCGCATCTTTTCACCAGATCTAATGCATCCGCCTCTAGTGTAGGCCAAAAGTATCCTTGCCGCCGGGTTCTTTTGGCGAGGGTCCTCCCGCCAATGTGAGATCCACAGAAGCCGGCGTGGAGATCTTCCAGTATTTCCTTGCCCCGTTCTGGGGTAACACACTTGAATAGCGGCTGCAAGTAACCCTTCCGGAACAGTTCACCCTTGTGCATTGCGAAGCTTAATGCTCGTCTTTTAAGAGCAGCTGCTTCGGATGAGGTTTCCGGTAGAGTGCCGTCTACCAAGTAATTATGGATGGGGTCCATCCATGTGGAGCTTCGATCTAGAACTCCAATGGGGTCATGTTCAATGCTTTTCTTTTCCATGACTTCCCAGAAGACTGATCTAGGCGTATCACATGTGGCGGAGGATGCAAGTTTGGATAGTGCATCCGCCTGATTATTCTCGGATCTGGGTACTTGACTTAGGTTGAATTCATCAAATGCCCCAGCCTCCTCTTTGACCGCCTGTAGATACATAATCATCACCGGATGGGTGGCCTCGTAGTCACCGTTGTACTGGCTAACGATGAGTTGGGAATCTGAGCAGGCGTCAACTTTCCTTGCCCCGACTGCCTTACACATGCGGATACCGGCTAGCAGGGCCTCGTATTCAGCTTCATTATTCGAAGCTTGAAACTTGAATCGTAGAGCGTACTCGTATTTGTCCCCCTCCGGAGAGTGAATAATTACACCCGCTCCGCAACCATTCAGCGTAGAGCTCCCGTCTACATAAACCCTCCAAACTTCATCAGTTTTATCCGGCTGTATTGGCCTTGTCATTTCAACGATGAAGTCGGCAAACGCCTGACCCTTCACTGCTCGCCTGGGTTCGAAAGTGATTTCTAAGCTTTGGATTTCCACAGCCCATTTAATCATTCTTCCGGATGACTCTAAAGTGGTCATAGGCCTTTTGAGCGGATGATCAGTGTAAACGGTCACCGGATGTGCTAAAAAATACGGTTTCAGCCGCTTGACTGCTTTGAACAAAGCCAGACCGAATTTTTCGATCATGGGATAACGAAGTTCAGCATTCCGGAGTACATGGCTTATAAAGTATACCGGGAGCTGATTACCGTCTCTCTCAGCAAGGAGGACGGCGCTCAAGGAGTGATCCGAGACGACCAAGTGCATGTAGAGAGCCTCCTGGGGTAAGGGACTCACCAATCTTGGCAATGAATGCAGGTGTTGCTTCAGCCGTTGAAATGCCGCCTCAGCCTCTTCACCCCATTCAAACCTTGACCTCTTTTTGATTGCTTGAAAGAAATACAGGCACTTGTCACCTGACCGGCTGAGGAATCTCCCCAATGCCGCCAGGCAACCGGTAAGCTTTTGAGCTTCCCTGACGGTACGTGGCGACTGCATGTCAATCACCGCCTGTACTTTGTCCGGATTGGCCTCTATGCCCCTCTGATCAATCAAAAATCCAAGAAACTTCCCGGACTCAACTCCAAAGACGCATTTTTTTGGATTTAACATGACTTTATGCCGTCTGAGGGTGGTGAGAGTTTCTCGGAGGTCGGCTAGATGATTCGCCTGCAGCTTTGATTTGACAACTATGTCATCAATGTACACCTCTACGTTCCTTCCAATCTGATCATAAAAGACCGAGTTCATCATTCGCTGGAAAGTAGCAGGCGCATTCTTCAACCCAAACGGCATCACCTTGTAGCAATATAGCCCTTGATCTGTGACGAAAGCCGTCTTCTCTTGGTCTTTCTTCCACAAGGGTATCTGATGGAAGCCGGAATAGGCGTCCATGAAACTCATCAGGGCATGGCCGGCTGTAGAGTCTACCAAATGATCTATCTTTGGAAGCGGGTAGCTATCCTTTGGACAAGCCCTGTTGAGGTCCGTGTAATCTACACACATCCGCCAGGTTCCATTCGGCTTTTTCACAAGGACGACATTGGCTACCCAATCCGGGTAGTAACATTGCCGGATGAATCCAGCATCCAAGAGTTTCTTGACCTCGGTTGCTGCCGCCTGGGACCTTTCCTCGCCATGGTTCCGTTTCTTTTGCCTGACCGGCTTCTTCTTAGGATCCACAGCGAGTCTATGTACAGCAAGATCCGGACTTACACCCGGCATCTCTTCTACTTCAAAGGCAAACACATCTTTGAACTCCTTCAGCAAAAGGAGCAAACCTGATCCCAAACTTTCAAACGCAGCCGTTCCAACCTTGACGGTTCTGTCTGGCCGACAGTCTTCAAGGACAACATCAATTATTTCTCCTGCTGGCTGAGGGAGAAGGACGTTTGTCCTCTCCCCGGACAGTGATTGCTATTGTTTCTCCTTCACAGGCGCCAGTTGGTCCGCCTTCCTCTTTTTACCGGCTGGCTTTGTAGCCGGTAAGCTTTGATCACAGTCGTCAAGTTCAACAATTTCTTTCTCTTGACCGCCTGTGTCAAACGTTGGTTTGATGTCCGAGAGGTAACACTCTCTCGCCATCTTTTGGTCCCCACTCAAGGAACCGACTGTGCCATCATCCCTTTCAAACTTTATCAACATTAGAGATGGGATGATGACTGCCTTTGAGAGGTTAAGGGTTGGACGGCCAATAATCAGATTGTAGGCAGTCAGCTCTTCTACAACAAGAAACTTGACAACCATATGCCGGCCCTTACCCTTCTCTCCGAACCGGATGGGTAGATCAATCATGCCCACCGGATGTACTACTCCTCCCCCAAAACCTACAAGAGGGTATGAGGCCGGAAGCATGCTACTGGGCTTATACTTGAGTTTCTCCAAGCACCGGTAGCTGATGAGGTCGGATGAGCTCCCGGTATCAATCAAGATCCGGCCAACTCTTTGATTGGCGATTTTGCACTCGATGACTATGGGGTCATCATGAGGCCGCCTGACCTCGCCCCTATCTCTCTCGGAGATGTTAACTTCCGGAAATGAATATTCAGACGACTGGCCCTCGTCCACCGAGTTGACCAGTTTCCGAATGTTGTCTTTTGTGCCCCGGATGGTAGGCCCACCTCCCGCAAATCCACCGGCTATGGTCAGGATGGTTTCCTCATCCGTATCCGATTGAGTAGCCGTCTTCTTTGGGGGTGGTCCTCTTGCTTGTTTAGGAGTACCCCTTGACTTGGAAAGATAAGATTTGAGAGCCCCCTCATCAGCGAGCCGGTCGAAGAGCCGCCTGAGGCTAAAGCAACCCTCAGTGTCGTGGCCAATTTCCTCGTGAAAAAGACAATATTTGCTCTTATCCCGGGCGCTTAGAGGACTCTTCATAGGAGACGGTTTTTCAAGATTCAACCGGTCCTTTACTTCGTTGAGAATGGAGGCACAGTCCTTGTTGAACTCGTACTTTGGCACATACGGATCCGACCTCTTCCTTTTCTGGAAAGGTTGTCCGGATGAGTCTGCCGCCCATACCCCCTTTCTCTTGTCTTCCTTTTTGGCCGACTGGGTAGGCCGATTCTCTTTTTTATCGGATCTTTTGTAATCCGTTGGAAGTTTAACAGCACACAATTCCACTGCCTGAATGTAGGCCTCCGCCTTCATGAGTGCCTCGTGAAGAGTGGAGACCCTCTTCCTAACCAAGTCAAACTTAAAAGTTGATCCATCTTTTAAGCCTTTGAAGAAATCAGTATAGGCAACGTCATCAGACAATCCATGGATTTGGATCCTCATCAGGTTAAACCGCCTGACATATGACCGGAGCCCCTCTTTGTCTCCCTGTTGTATTGCCCCTAGATCAAGGCTTGTTTTCTTGGCAGGGATGTTCATAGAAAAGTTGGACGTAAACCAGTAGGCTAAGGTCCTGAAATTATTGATGCATCCGGCTGGGAGGTTACCAAACCAACGTTGAGCAATCCCTTTCAACGTAGCCGGGAAGCACCGGCACCATGCGGCGTCATCCAAACCCTGCAAATACATCAGGTTGGTGTATGCCATAAGGTGATCTTCCGGGTTGGTGGTACCGTCGTAGGCGCCTACCAACACGTTTTTGATTTTAGACGGCTGGGTCATCTCGGTGATTTCTCTGGAGAACGCCGTTGGCTGTTCCCCAAGGTTGAGCAGCCGGAGCTGCCAGTCCATAGGCTGGACGGGCGGCTGATGCTGCCCCCCGAAAATATCTGCCTGTGCATAGTGTTTCGGGGTTTTCTGATGTCCTGCGGGAGAGTTACAATTCCGAGACTGGAACCGGACGTCTGTACCTGCAAAATAACGGAGACTCCTGAGAGCTCCGCCTCCAACGGTCAAGTTAGTACCTGATTAAGGAGTAATTAATACAGAAATTAAAGTGATGAGATCTCTCTAGGTGAGAGTGCTTAGTGTTGGTAATCTGCGTCGTTAGCGAGATTAGCCGGTTGTTAATAACTCTGTTCTTCTCTGCTTGATTTCTTGATTATTCGATCCCCTGATTAATGAGGATTAATTGAGTATTTATAGCCTTGAGAAGCGTGCAACTCTCTAGGTTTAAGGTAAACCTAGGGCTGATCGGGCCTCTAGACTGGATTGGGCCTTGATGGCCGGTTTTCCCATTTGGCATGGGTGGACACGTGGCGTGTCTAAATTGGTCCGTAGAGGACGTATCTGTGATTGACACGTGGCAGGTTCCTGTTGGCCTTCGTGAAGGACACGTGGCGGAACCTGGTTGGTCCACTTGTCAGACGGTGATTGGTGGATAAAAATCCCCTAATCATTTGCCCCTCACAGGTGGCACGTGACTGGTAACGTGTCGCCTGTGACAGGTGTCGCACGGTGACAGGCGACGGCCTGTTACAGGTGTCACCTTGCAAAAGGCCGAGAGATTTTCCCGCCCAAATTTTGAATTTGGAAGCGACCCTTCGCCTTCTCACTTTGCCTATAAAAGGAAGTGCTGACTTCGGTCATTTTCACATTTGAGAACTTTGCGAGAACATTCGGACCCCTGAACTTGCTTTGACATTTCGGACCTTTTCTGCCTACCGCCTGTTCTGACAAGCCGACTGACCCGAACTTCCAGGACTTCATCAACCGTCACTCGTTCAGGTAACTCAGTTCTCTTACTCTTAATTTTCTTTTTATTTTTTGAAATGGCACCATGGAAGCACACGACACGCCCTAAGTTAGTGATCAGCCGGTCACCGGGGACGGCTGAATCTAGGACTAGGAGTGCCGCCTGCCCTTTTCTGGACCCATCTTTGCCCTTTATACAAAGTCCGACTGTATCTGTGTCTATGCAGAACGTGATGGCCAGAACAAAAAAGACTGCTATGATATCAAACTCAGACGGCTCCTCCCAAAGGGTGGTCCTTAGTGAAACATCTGACCAGGCGCCAGATGTAGAACGAGGCGACTGTCAAGCCGACAGTTCTGAGAGAGGGGCCAAGGTGTTCCCTTCCCATCTTACCGTTGACATGTCTAATTTTCCTTCTGCTCCTTCTAAGGGAGAGGAGGCGGGCCCCTCTAGGAGAGGGGAGGAGTCGTCCTCTTCGGACTCGTCAGGGGACGAGTCCGAATCCAGCTCTTCTGGCCACAGTTCTCCTGGCTCAGAAGAAAAACATAGCCGCCTACAAGAGGCGAGACGTTCTCATGCAGTTGAGAAGGGGGATAATTGGGCAGAGCCGTCCGCCTCTTACAGAGAGGAAAATGCCCCCTACTACTGCAGGGTACCCCGGGGCCGGATTGCAACCATGCAAGACAACGTGGCGAGCTTTATTGCTAACCCCAAAATGGGCCCGGAATTTTTACTGTTCGTGCCGGATCCAGAAGACACTGTCGTCTGGCCGGCTGGTACCAGCTATGGTGACGGCTGCTTTGGCTGCTATGTGGCGGCCATCAAAGCTGGACTGTGCTTCCCATTACATCCGGCTGTTCAGCGGATTTTAGATGGGTATGATCTGGGGTTATGGCAGTTAGCCCCCAACTCTTGGGTAAACGTACTCGGCTATGTGGCCGGGTGCGAATTGAACGGGGTGGAGCCAAGCTTTGAGGCTTTCGCCCACATGAACTATCTCAGCCGGACCCCTAAGTCGGGAGGTACCGGCTGGTATCAATTAACAAGCCATAGGGGTTACCTCATGACGAGAGGTAAGGCAAACAAATGGAAGGATTGGCGGAATACCTTCCTTATTATCGAGGGTTCAGACACGGAGCTGAACAAACGCTTTAACAAGTGGAATAGGGATTCGCCTCTTCTCGCAGGCGGCCGCAGCATGCCGCCTGTTCCCCCAAAGGCTAAAAGAGAGATCCTAGACAAAGGACTCTTCAAAGTAGAGACTAGGGTGAACTCTACTTCAGGGGTACGAGAGCAAGTACCCCTAAACTGCGTCCCGAGCTTCAAGTGGCTCTATGACGAGTACTTTTTGGCCGCCTGTGGCCTCAGCAGTCGGTGCTCTAGAGGTAGCCGGCCTGACGAATACTCTGTTTTTTCACGCCTTGTTTACTTGGGATTTTTACTAACTTTGTTGCTGATTTCTTGCAGCTGACGCCATGAGTAAAATATCAGCATCTAAGACTGCGGCGGCCATGTTGCGGGTCTCGCTAATGAAGCAGTCGTATGCCGACTCCCCCAACAAGGAGGCACCCTTGGTTAGCTTCGAAAACTCTTCCTCTTTTAGTTGTCTTATGCATATACTAACTCTTTTTGTTTTCAGTCTGGTACTCCAAGGGCTTCTTCCTCGCAACAGCCGGACCCCAAGGCCCGGAGGACGACTGTTGCAAGCTCTCCTGGGTCTTCCAGGAAAACAGTGGCGGCTGAGAAGCAGCCGGCCACTTCTTCAAAAACCCAGGCGGGGCCGCCTAGATGTATGGACACTTACTTGTAAAAACTCACCCTTGCTTCCTTCTTGACTAGGTCTAACTTGTGTTTTCCTTTCACTTAATGCAGCCGGCTCCCAGGGACTTGACTTGGTTGAGGTAGCCAAGTCTATGGTTAAAGTAGTTCCTCCATCTGACAGGGAGGCGGTCAGGGGTGCCGGCACCCTTGACCTTGATGGGATTTCAGGGGTCCTAGCTGAGGTACACTTAGCATATTTTTGAGCTTTTGAGTTCCAGGACGCCTGTTAACTTTTTTGATTGGAAACTGACGCCTGTTTTTCTTTGTCCTTAGGCCCTGCTCCGAGTCAACAGCCTTCGCAAGCCAATTGATCGGAAAAACAAAGAGGTAAAGGCCGCAAAGGCTATGGCCGCCTCCAGCTGTGATAAGGCAATGTTTCAAATTGCCCAAAATGAAGTACTGACCATTGATCTTCTTTATTATCAGGCGCAGGCTACCGCCGCTGTTCGGGCTCAGTTAGAGGCGGCCCAAAAGAAGGTTGACGAGCTGGAGGGGACCGTCACCAACCTTAAGGCCGAGCTTAAACCTCTTCGCCAAAAAATGCACTCTTACGAAGCCATGGAGAAATCTTTGGCCAACGTAAAAGAACGCCTGGTGAACCAAGAGAAGAGTCTTACCCAAGAGCTCTCGGATAAGGCCGAGCAAGAGAAACAAGAGCTCGTCCGGGAGATGGTGGAAG
Organism: Chenopodium quinoa; assembly: GCF_001683475.1. Classification (NCBI taxonomy): domain Eukaryota; kingdom Viridiplantae; phylum Streptophyta; class Magnoliopsida; order Caryophyllales; family Amaranthaceae; genus Chenopodium; species Chenopodium quinoa. Next base: position 54,790 of record NW_018745049.1, on the reverse strand, counting down.
ACTCCGCTCAAATCCAGCGCATGACCTGGGAACGACTGTTCCCCAGTGCCGACTTTGCCTCATGGGAAAGAACGTACCGCCAGTGTTCGGAAATATATAATCAACAGATCCTGGCGGCTGCTAAAGAAGAGGCGTTGGACGGTGCGTTGGAGGAGGAAGAGCCGGTTGTGGCGCTTGTGCCACTTGGGGGTAAGGCATCAAAAGAGGGTGCAGCTAAGGCCGAGTCCAGCAAGAAGAGTGCTGACCAGGCGGCAGCTGCTGATACTGAACTGCCCCCTTCTTAAGCTTTAAGTATTTTTTTTTCTTTTCACGGCCTGCGTGCCGTTTGCTTTGTAATTACCCGGCCAGGGGGCCGGGGTTTTGAATATTCTGCTGGTCTTTAATGGCCGGCTCATTTTTAATCAAATTTTTGTTTTGGTTCAAATTTGTCTAAGTATTTTTAATTTGTTCACTAGACCGACTGTTGTGTATGGCCGAACGTTAAGACAGGTACAAATAGTAAGTATGCCGCCTATGCCCCTGGACGACTGGTTGTCTGTTTCCAGGATAGATGATCAGTCGGCCATTTAATCAATCGGTATTCGAACTCTTTATTCAATTTGTCTGACCAAGTAAATAGAATTACCTAGTCGCCAAGGAATTAAGTAGGAAAACAAGCGGCGGGTACCGGTTGTTTCCCTTTATTGCCAATGTTGGCTTTTAACTCGTAATTTGTTAACCTAGCAAGAGTATTGGTTGAGAGCCTTTGTTTATTAGAAACAAGTGGACGACTCATACCTTTTAGGCTCCATACTAAGTTTGAGTGACTATTAACTTAGGAGTTACTTAGTCTTTGTCGCAATTTAGATTGAGTAGTAGAGATACCAGACGGCGTAGGCCGGCTAGACCCCTTGATTTGCCAATGTTTGTTGGCTATTAACTCAATAGGTTACTTAGGACAAATAGGGGTTCGAGTGCCCTTGTTTGTTTAAAACAGGCGGACGACTCAAACTTTTAGATTCCATACCAAATTTGAAGGAGTGACTATGAGTTAACGTTGGAGTTACTCAGTCGCCGTCACTTTTGTTTGAGAAGTAGAGATACCAGGCGGCATAGGCCGGCTAGACCCCTTGATTCGCCAATGTTTGTTGGCTATTAACTTAATAGGTACCCCCTGCATCTATCCCAAGTAATACAGGCGGTTATCTGACTCAGATGTCAACTGCTACCACTGATTTGGTTAGTGATAGAGTTATCCTTGTCTCAAAAACGGCTACGTGGTTGTCCTTGGGGACAGTCGTATAGGTGCCGTGTAATTAGTTTATAGAACAATGTTCCACCCAAAAGGGAGCTGCTCTCTGCGACGAATTTCATCCGGAGGGATGCCGTCAGACGCCTGCTATGATGTTGGGACAGGTCGAATTAGTTTTGTAGATTTGATCAGTTGGCTTGGCGCCTGGTCTGATCATTCGGCCGGTGGCCTTGGTAAGTTCTTGGTGAACGTAGGTGCTAAGTAAAAGAAGGGTAGCCGCCTGTTAGGCACAGGGTCGGCCAGGCCCTAATCTTTTTAGCTAAGTATTGTGAGTAAAATACTCAATGGAGAGTAGCCGACTGTAAAGGTACAGACGGCATGCCCCTCTGAAGATAGTGAAAAACTCAATGGAGAGTAGCCGACTGTAAAGGAACAGACGGCATGCCCCTCTGATGATTGAGTTAAAAGACTCAATGGAGAGTAGCCGACTGTAAAGGTACAGACGGCATGCCCCTCGTAATACAAAAATTGAATAGTAAGTGCAAACTTTATTAAGTAGCTCTTTACTTTACATCTTTCAGAAGAAATATTTTTTAAGGTTATCTACATTCCAAGTTCGAGGCAACGGTTGTCCGTCTGGTGTTTCCAGACGGTAGGTACCGTCCCTGACTTCCGCATAGATTCGGTAGGGTCCTTCCCAGTTGGGAGTTAGTTTGCCAGACTCATTAGCCCTACCAACTGCTTCCATTTTTCTAAGTACAAAGTCCCCTACTTTGAGTGGACGCCTGTGTACTTTTTTGTTGTATGATCTAGTCATTCTCAGGCGATAGATCTCATGGCGCAAAACAGCATTGCCCCTCTTTTCAGGAAGTGAGTCTAATGCCAGGCGCATAGCTTCCCAGTTTGCCTCTTCGTCATATAGCATTACTCGAAGAGTCGGCTCGTAGTGTTCTATTGGAAGAACAGCTTCTGCACCATAAGTTAGGAGGAATGGAGTTTCTCCAGTCGCCCCTTTTTCAGTCGTCCTAATGGCCCAGAGAACATGTGGTAGTTCATCTGCCCATAGGCCGCCTGCTCGTTCAATCTTTTTCTTGAGACCGTCTGAGATGATTTTATTAAAGGCTTCTACCTGGCCGTTTGCTTGGGGACGGCCGACAGATGCGAAGTAATGTGCAATTCCTTGGTCTCCCAACCAGCTTTTGAGAACAGGCGTCTCAAATTGGGGACCATTATCAAAAACCATAGACATGGGAACCCCGAACCGAGTGATGACGTTTTTCCAAATGAATGAAATTACATCTTTCGTCTTGATTCCCTTTACAGCCTCCGCCTCTACCCATTTAGTGAAGTAGTCAACGGCAACAAGTATATACCTTCTGCCGCCTGTAGCAGGCGTATATGGACCCAGAATGTCCATGCCCCACTTAGCAAACGGTAGAGGGCTGTGAATGGTAGTGAGGTCAGTAGCCGGACGGTGAATTAATTTGCCAAACCTTTGGCACTTGTCACATTTTTTCACCATCTCCATTGCATCCGTTTCCAAAGTAGGCCAAAAGTAGCCCTGCCGCCTTGCCCTTTGAGCAAGCATCCTACCACCTATATGGGAAGCACAGAAACCAGAGTGAAGATCATCTAGTATCTCTCGTCCCTTTTCAGGAGTAACACACTTTAAGAAGGGTTGAAGGTACCCCCTCTTGTGAAGTTCTCCCTGTATCATTTCAAAACAGGAGGCTCGTTTTTTCAGTGCTGCCGCCTGTTGAGGATCATCCGGCAGTGTACCGTTTGTCAGATATGCCCTGATTGAATCCATCCAGGTTGAGCTTCTGTCTAGGATTCCAATAGGGTTTTCCTCGATGCTTCTCTTCTCCATTACTTCCCAAAAAACAGTTCGAGGAGTATCGGAGGAGGCGGATGATGCTAATTTCGAAAGTGCATCTGCCTGGTTGTTTTCTGATCTCGGCACTTGGATCAGATGGAAATCCTCAAGGGAGCCGACTGCTTGTCGGACCGCCTGTAAGTACTTGATCATGGCCGGATGAGTTGCTTCGTATTCGCCATTGTACTGACTCACTATCAATTGTGAATCAGAACAGGCGTCTATTTTTCTTGCCCCTGCCGCCTTGCACATGCGGATCCCGGCTAGTAAAGCTTCATATTCTGCCTCATTGTTTGAAGCCTGAAAACTGAAGCGTAGAGTATACTCGAACCTGTCGCCCTCTGGAGATTGACATACGACGCCTGCTCCACAACCGTTTGAAGTAGAGCTTCCGTCCACATATACCTTCCAGACTTGGTCTGGAACTTGAGAGTCAGGAGGACGAGTCATCTCTACAATAAAGTCAGCAAAGGCTTGCCCCTTCACTGCTTTTCTAGGCTCGAAAGTAACTTCGAGGCTCTGTATTTCTATGGCCCATTTGATCATTCGGCCTGACGACTCCATGATGGTCAGCGGCCGCTTGATAGGTTGGTCTGTATACACGACGACTGCATGTGCCAAAAAGTAGGGCTTCAATTTTTTAACAGCCATGAAGAGTGCAAGACCAAATTTCTCCACTAGGGGATACCTCAACTCGGCATTTTTCAGTACGTGACTGACAAAGTAGACCGGGAGTTGACAGCCGTCCCTTTCAGCAAGGAGCACAGCGCTTAACGCATGATCAGAGACGGCCAGGTACATGTAGAGATTTTCTTTGGGCAAAGGGCTGACCAGCCTCGGCAAGGAATGCAAGTGAACCTTTAATTTCTGGAAGGCGGCCTCAGCATCCGGCCCCCATTCAAACCTTGCCTTTTTCTTAATTGCCTGGAAAAAGTATAGGCATTTGTCGCCTGATCGGCTTAGGAATCTCCCCAAGGCCGCCAGACAACCTGTTAACTTCTGAACCTCTCGGACGGTACGAGGCGACTGCATGTCAATGACCGCCTGTACCTTCTCAGGGTTCGCCTCTATTCCTCTCTGATTGATAAGGAATCCGAGAAATTTCCCAGACTCAACTCCAAATACACATTTCTTGGGATTGAGCATGACATGGTGCCGCCTGAGTGTGGCGAAAGTTTCTCGGAGGTCCGTCAGATAATCTTTCTGAAGTTTAGTCTTGACAATCATATCATCAATATATGCCTCGACGTTTCTCCCAATCTGATCAAAGAACACTGTGTTTATCATTCGTTGGAAGGTAGCCGGGGCATTCTTAAGACCAAACGGCATGATCGTGTAACAGTATAATCCCTGATCAGTGACGAAGGCCGTCTTCTCCTGATCCTTCTTCCATAAAGGAATTTGATGGAAACCGGAATAAGCGTCCATAAAACTCATCAAGGCATGGCCGGCTGTTGAGTCGACCAGATTATCAATTTTAGGCAGAGGGTAACTGTCTTTGGGGCACGCCTTGTTCAAGTCTGTGTAGTCTACACACATTCGCCAGGTGCCATTCGGCTTTTTAACAAGCACCACATTTGCAACCCAATCTGGGAAGTAACATTGCCGAATGAACCCTGCATCAAGTAATTTTTTGACTTCGGCGGCTGCCGCCTGACTTCTTTCTTCACCATGGTTCCGCTTCTTTTGCCGTACCGGCTTCTTTTTCGGATCCACAGCGAGTTTATGTACTGCCAGATCAGGACTAATGCCTGGCATTTCATGGACTTCAAATGCAAAGATGTCCTTGTATTCTTTCAACAGGTTGTGAAAGTCATCACCAAGGTTTCTCAGAGCAGTCGTCCCAACTTTGACTGTTCGGTCAGGACGGGAGTCGTCTAATATCAGGTCCGCATGCTCACCAGCCGGCTGAGGTCGGAACTCATCCGGCCGGTCCTCTGCCAATGATTGCTATTTTCTTGCTTTTCTTGCGGACTCTGTCTGGGGTGCCTTTCTCTTTTTGTCGCCTGTTTCTTGAACAGGCGCACTCTCCTTGACGTTGTCAAGGTCTGTTTTTTCTCCACTTGACCCGGTGGCCATAACAGTGGGCTTGACATCCGAGAGATAGCACTCTCGGGCCATCCTCTGATCTCCCCTTAAAGAGCCGACTGTTCCATTATCCCTTTCAAACTTAAGCAGCATAAGTGACGGGATTATAACAGCCTTGGAATTATTCAGGGTTGGTCGACCCAGAATCATGTTGTAGGCCGAGAGTTCCTCTACTACTAGGAACCGGACTACCATGTGTCGTCCTTCCCCTTTTTCGCCCAGGCGAATGGGTAGATCTACTCGTCCCAGTGGGTGGACGACTCCTCCTCCAAACCCTATTAAAGGGTGGGAGGCCGGATGTATGTAGTCCGTCTGATATTTCAGTTTTGACAGACATTTGCTGCTGATGAGATCTGAGGAACTCCCGGTATCTATGAGGATTCGGCCAACTCTCTGGTTGGCCACTTTACATTCAATAACGAGAGGGTCGTCATGCGGCCCCCTTATTCCTCCTAGATCCTCTTCGGTGATGACAATCTCAGGAAATGTATATTTGGACGGCTGTTCTTGGTGAACGGAATTTACATCTAACCGCCTTATATTATCTTTGTTGCCCCTAATAGTGGGGCCGCCTCCTGAGAAGCCGCCTGCAATGGTGTAGACGACTGCATCATCTGTATCGGAACTGTCAGCCTGTTGATTCTTTTTGGCCGACTGCTTTTTTGAGGAAGTATTCCCCGTAGATTTCTTGACATAAGTGTCAAGATCACCTTGATCAGCCAAGCGGTCTAGGTACCGCATGAGACTGATGCAGTCATTGGTGTGATGACCAACGTCATCATGATACGCACAGATTTTGTCTTGGTTCCGGTTGCTCGCAGAACCCTTCATGGGGAGCGGCTTCTCAATTGAGAGCCGTCCCTTTATTTCTTTTAGGATAAACTGGTTATCCTTGTTAAACACATACTTTGGGGAGTATGGTTTGAATTCTTTTTTCTTTTTCTGGGCCGGCTGTTTAGAGGAATCAGCCGCCCAGACCTCTTTTCTTTTCTCATCTTTGTTGGACGACTGTTTCAGTCGTCCCTCTCTTTTGTCGAACCTCTTCCCGTCCGACTGTTTTATCGTACACAGATCAGTCGCCTGTATATAGGCTTCTTCTTCAATCAAGGCCTCTTGAAGAGTCGCCACCCTTTTTCGAACTAAATCAAATTTAAAGGTAGACCCGTCTTTGAGACCTCTAAAAAAGTCAGTATAAGCTACCTCATCCGGTAACCCTTGAATCTGTATTCTCATCAGGTTGAACCGCCTGATGTAAGAACGAAGCCCCTCCTTCTCGCCCTGCTGAATTGTTCCCAAATCAAGGGTCGTTTTCTTCGCAGGGATGTTCATAGCAAAGTTTGAGGCAAATAAGTAAGCAAGCGTCCTGAAGTTGTTTACACAACCAGTCGGCAGGTTGCCGAACCATTGCTGTGCAATTCCCTTGAGAGTCGCTGGGAAACACTTGCACCAAGTGGGATCATCTAACCCTTGAAGGTACATCAGGTTGGTGAACGCCATCAGATGGTCTTCTGGGTTAGTAGTGCCGTCATAGGCGCCTACTAGAACATTTTTTACTTTGGCCGGCTGAGCGGCTTCAGTAATTTCCTTGGAGAAGGCCGACGGCTGTTCACCAAGTCTAAGCAGCCGTAGCTGCCAGTCCATAGGTTGGACGTTTTTTGCTGCAGGTCCACCAAATGGAGGTGGCTGCATAAAATACTGTTGTTGCGGCACAAATGGTAAGTTTGGTACCGCCTGGGCACTATGAAAGCCGGACTGACGGGAGGTACCGCCTGACTGACTCTCATGGTACGACTGAGTATGCCTCATCGAGGCATTTCGCAAACTGTCCTGAAGATTTGAAGTAGAAGCCGACTCTGATAATCGGTCACTCTTCTTCTGCTCTAGCAGGTGCCGAGCATCTGTGAACGTTTGCTTTGACCCGTCCGCCTGAATATGACGAACCGGTTTCCTATTTCCCGTAGGATAACGGAGTTTTGTGAAATCAAGAGCAGGCGGCTCCCGCTTCTTGGATTTAGGATGGCGAGTCGCCTCTCGCCCTTGAACTGGCTTCCTCTTCAGTGAAGTGGAAGGTTTCTTGGCCGACTGCTCTTTGACTGAAGCAGGCGGTTTTTTGTTGATCAACTCTTGGATCTCTCCCTTGAAGTCCCTCATGAAGGTCATGAGTTCGTTCCTTGTGATGGGAGCAGACCCATCAGTCGGCTGTTGCCGAGCAAGCGGTGCGCCTGCTGGCTCGCTTCCTGTTTGAAGATGCTCCCGTTCCCTCCTTTCGGTATGACGGGTACGTCGGGCCCTTAGGGTCCCGTCTGGAGCTGTATGAGTTTCAACTTCAAATTCACTTTCGGTATCATGGTCCGACTGAACTTGAGGGTCGTCTAGGGGACGCCTCTCTTCTGGAGTCGGTACTGACTTGGATGCCATCTCTGAAGTACTCTCCCCACAGACGGCGCCAAATGTTTCGGGGTTTTCTGATGTCCTGCGGGAGAGTTACAATTCCGAGACTGGAACCGGACGCCTGTACCTGCAAAATAACGGAGACTCCTGAGAGCTCCGCCTCTAACGGTCAAGTTAGTACCTGATTAAGGAGTAATTAATACAGAAATTAAAGTGATGAGATCTCTCTAGGTGAGAGTGCTTAGTGTTGGTAATCTGCGTCGTTAGCGAGATTAGCCGGTTGTTAATAACTCTGTTCTTCTCTGCTTGATTTCTTGATTATTCGATCCCCTGATTAATGAGGATTAATTGAGTATTTATAGCCTTGAGAAGCGTGCAACTCTCTAGGTTTAAGGTAAACCTAGGGCTGATCGGGCCTCTAGACTGGATTGGGCCTTGATGGCCGGTTTTCCCATTTGGCATGGGTGGACACGTGGCGTGTCTAAATTGGTCCGTAGAGGACGTATCTGTGATTGACACGTGGCAGGTTCCTGTTGGCCTTCGTGAAGGACACGTGGCGGAACCTGGTTGGTCCACTTGTCAGACGGTGATTGGTGGATAAAAATCCCCTAATCACATAGGGGGATCCAAAGGGCGCATACGGTGTTCCATGCACTGCCGGTTGGATCATATGGGGGCCGGATCGAGCGGAAACCTCGCTCGTCCGGCTGTCATTGTTTGTTCTCGAGTGCCTTCCTGAGGTGGCATTGAAGCTGTCTCGAAAGGTCGATGTTGATGCCGACTCGGATCGCTGAGTCTTTTTATCTTGGATGAGCGTCCGGGCATCAGAATAGACTTTCTTGGTTCCATCCGGCTGAATGTGCCGGACGGGCTTTCTGACTCCATCTATAGGAGTGTGCATCTTTGAGAAATCAAAGAGCCTAGCCGGCATGTTTGACTTCGGATGCGGGGTAGATGCTCTACCCTTTACTGTTTTGGCTGTCTTTTTACCGTGACGCCTTTCTTCCGCCTGACCCTTACGGGGGCCGGCTGTGTAGTCTAGAAGGCCTTTGATCTCTCCTTTGAAGCTCATCATCATATTCATGAGCTCATCTCTGGAGACTGGGGAGTCTCCAGCGGTAGAGGTTAACCCAAGCGGCCCCCTAGTTGGCTTGCTAGGAGCCGCCTGGTTCCCTTCCCGTTCTCTCTTATCTTTGGAACGGGTGTTTTTGGTCCTTAAAGAGCCATCCGCAGCAGTGTAGGCTTCCAAGTCATAGTTATCAGCTGTATCTTGGTCCGAATGGACCTCAACCTCCCCAGTAGGCAGATTGCCTTTACTAGGTAGTATAAATCAAATAAAAGTCAAATACATTCTACAAAGCTAATTAAATCAAATGAAAGTCAAACACATTCAAACAAAGCTAATTGAATCAAATGAAAGTCAAATACATTCAACAAAGCTAATGGAATCAAATGAAAGTCAAACACATTCAAACAAAGCAAATTGAATCAAATGAAATTCAAACACATTCAAACAAAGCTATTTTAATCAAATGAATGTCAAATACGTTCAACAAAGCTAATTGTATCAAATGAAAGTAAAACACATTAAAATAATGGTATTTGAATCAAATGAAAGTCAAACGCATTGAAACAAAGTTATTTAAATCAAATGAAAGTGAAATGCATTCTACAAAGCTAATTGAATCAATTGAAAGTTAAACGCATTCAAACAAATCTATTTGAATCAAATGAGAGTCAAATACATTCTACAAAGCTAATTGAATCAAATGAAAGTCAAACTCATTCAAACAAAGTTAATTGAATCAAATGAAAGTCAAACACATTCAAATAAAGCTATTTGAATCAAATGAAAGTCAAACACATTCAAACAAAGCTATTTTAATTAAATGAATGTCAAATACATTCTACAAAGCTAATTGAATAAAATGAAAGTCAAACACATTCAAATAAAGCTATTTGAATCAAATGAAAGTCAAATACATTCTACAAGCTAATTGAATCAAATGAAAGTCAAATACATTCAAACAAAGCCTTTTAAATCAAATGAAAGTCAAACACATTCAAAAAAAGCTATTTGAATCAAATGAAAGTCAAACACATTTAAACAAAGCCATTTAAATCAAATGAAAGTCTAACACATTCAAAAAAAGCTTTTTAATTTAAATGATAGTCAAACACATTTAAACAAAGCTATATAAATCAAATGAAAGTGAAATGCATTCTACAAAGCAAATTGAATTAAATGAAATTTAAACACATTCAAACAAAGCTATTTGAATCAAATGACAGTCAAATACATTCTACAAAGCTAATTGAATCAAATGAAAGTCAAACACATTCAAACAAAGCTATTTGAATCAAATAAAAGTCAAATACATTCTACAAAGCTAATTGAATCAATGAAAGTCAAACACATTCAAACAAAGCTAATTGAATCAAATGAAAGTCAAACACATTCAAACAAAGCTATTTTAATTAAATGAATGTCAAATACATTCTACAAAGCTAATTGAATCAAATGAAAGTCAAACACATTCAAACAAAGCTATTTTAATTAAATGAATGTCAAATACATTCTACAAAGCTAATTGAATAAAATGAAAGTCAAACACATTCAAATAAAGCTATTTGAATCAAATGAAAGTCAAATACATTCTACAAAGCTAATTGAATCAAATGAAAGTCAAATACATTCAAACAAAGCCTTTTTAAATCAAATGAAAGTCAAACACATTCAAAAAAAGCTATTTGAATCAAATGAAAGTCAAACACATTTAAACAAAGCCATTTAAATCAAATGAAAGTCAAACACATTCAAAAAAAGCTTTTTAATTTAAATGATAGTCAAACACATTTAAACAAAGCTATATAAATCAAATGAAAGTGAAATGCATTCTACAAAGCAAATTGAATTAAATGAAATTTAAACACATTCAAACAAAGCTATTTGAATCAAATGACAGTCAAATACATTCTACAAAGCTAATTGAATCAAATGAAAGTCAAACACATTCAAACAAAGCTATTTGAATCAAATAAAAGTCAAATACATTCTACAAAGCTAATTGAATCAAATGAAAGTCAAACACATTCAAACAAAGCTAATTGAATCAAATGAAAGTCAAAACACATTCAAACAAAGCTATTTTAATTAAATGAATGTCAAATACATTCTACAAAGCTAATTGAATCAAATGAAAGTCAAACACATTCAAACAAAGCTATTTGAAGAAACTGAAAGTCAAATACATTCTACCATGCAAATTGAAACAAATGAAAGTCAAACACAGTCAAACAAAGTTATTTGACTCAAATGAAAGTCAAATACATTCTACAAAGCTAATTGAATCAAATGAAAGTCAAACACATTCAAATAAAGCTATTTGAATCAAATGAAAGTCAAATACGTTCTACAAAGCTAATTGTATCAAATGAAAGTCAAACGCAATCAAATAAAGCTATTTGAGTCAAATGAAAGTCAAACACATTCAAACAAAGTTGTTTAATTAAATAAAAGTGAAATGTATTCTACAAAGCTAATTAAATAAAATGAAAGTTACACGCATTCAAACAAAGCTATTTGAATCAAATGAGAGTCAAATACATTCTACAAAGCTAATTGAATCAAATGAAAGTCAAACACATTCAAACAAAGCTAATTGAATCAAATGAAAGTCAAATACATTCAACAAAGCTAATTGACTCAAATGAAAGTCAAACACATTCAAACAAAGCTAATTGAATCAAATGAAAGTCAAGCACATTCAAACAAAGCTATTTTAATCGAATGAAAGTCAATTACATTCTACAAAGCTAATTGAATCAAATGAAAGTCAAACACATTCAAACAAAGCTATTTGAAGAAAATGAAAGTCAAATACATTCTACAATGCAAATTGAAACAAATGAAAGTCAAACACAGTCAAACAAAGTTATTTGACTCAAATGAAAGTCAAATACATTCAACAAAGCTACTAGAATCAAATGAAAGTCAAACACATTCAAACAAAGCAAAATTGAATCAAATGAAAGTCAAACACATTCAAAAAAAGCTATTTTAATCAAATGAATGTCAAATACGTTCAACAAAGCTAATTGTATCAAATGAAAGTCAAACACATTAAAATAATGGTATTTGAATCAAATGAAAGTCAAACGCATTCAAACAAAGTTATTTAAATCAAATGAAAGTGAAATGCATTCTACAAACAAAGCTAATTGAAACAAATGAAAGTCAAACACATTCAAACAAAGCTATTTGGATCAAATGAAAGTCAAACACATTCAAATAAAGCTATTTGAATCAAATGAAAGTCAAATACATTCTACTAAGCTAATTGAATCAAATGAAAGTCAAACACATTCAAACAAAGCTATTTGAATCAAATGACAGTCAAATACATTCTACAAAGCTTATCAAATGAAAGTCAAAACACATTCAAACAAAGCTATTTGAATCAAATGAAAGTGAAATGCATTCTAACAAAGCATTTGAATCAAATGAGAGTCAAATACATTCAAACAAAGCTAATTAAATCAAATAAAAGTCAAATACATTCTACAAAGCTAATTGAATCAAATGAAAGTCAAACACATTCAAACAAAGCTAATTGAATCAACTGAAAGTCAAATACATTCAACAAAGCAAATTGAATCAAATGAAAGTCAAACACATTCAAACTAAAGCTAATTGAATCAAATGAAAGTCAAACATATTCAAACAAAGCTATTTTAATCAAATGAATGTCAAATACGTTCAACACAGCTAATTGTATCAAATGAAAGTCAAACACATTCAACTAAAGCTATTTGAATCAAATGAAAGTCAAACGCATTAAAACAAAGTTATTTAAATCAAATGAAAGTGAAATGCATTCTACAAAGATAATTGAATCAAATGAAAGTTAAATGCATTCGAACAAAGCTATTTGAATCAAATGAGAGTCAAATACATTCTACAAGCTAATTGAATCAAATGAAAGTCAAACACAATTCAAACAAAGCTAATTGAATCAAATGAAAGTCAAAATCATTCAACAAAGCTAATTGAATCAAATAAAAGTCAAACACATTCAAACAAAGCTAATTGAATCAAATGAAAGTCAAGCACATTCAAACAAAGCTATTTTAATGAAATGAAAGTCAAATACATTCTACAAAGCTAATCGAATCAAATGAAAGTCAAATACATTCTACAAAGCTAATTGAATCAAATGAAAGTCAAACACATTCAAACAAAGCTATTTGAATCACATGAGAGTCAAATACATTCAAACAAAGCTAATTAAATCAAATAAAAGTCTAATACATTCTACAAAGCTAATTGAATCAAATGAAAGTAAAACACATTAAAACAAAGCTATTTGAATCAAATGAAAGTCAAACACATTCAAACAAAGCTATTTGAATCAAATGAGAGTCAAATTTAAAACAAAGCTAATTAAATCAAATATAAGTCTAATACATTCTACAAAGCTAATTGAATTAAATTAGAGTCAAACACATTCAAACAAAGCTAATTGAATCAAATGAAAGTCAAACACATTAAAACAAAGATTTCGAATCAAATGAAAGTCAAATACATTCTACAAAGCTAATTGAATCAAATGAAAGTTAAACACATTCAAATAAAGCTATTTGAATCAAATAAAAGTCAAATACATTCTACAAAGCTAATTGAATCAAATGAAAGTCAAACACATTCAAACAAAGCTATTTGAATCAAATGAGAGTCAAATAAATTTTAAACAAAGCTAATTAAATCAAATAAAAGTAAAATACATTCTACAAAGCTAATTGAATCAAATGAAAGTCAAACTCATTCAAACAAAGCTAATTGAATCAAATGAAAGTCAAACACATTCAAATAAAGCTATTTGAATCAAATGAAAGTCAAACACATTCAAACAAAGCTATTTTAATTAATGAATGTCAAATACATTCTACAAAGCTAATTGAATAAAATGAAAGTCAAACACATTCAAATAAAGCTATTTGAATCAAATGAAAGTCAAATACATTCTACAAAGCTAATTGAATCAAATGAAAGTCAAACACATTCAAACAAAGCCTTTTAAATCAAATGAAAGTCAAACACATTCAAAAAAAGCTATTTGAATCAAATGAAAGTCAAACACATTTAAACAAAGCCATTTAAATCAAATGAAAGTCAAACACATTCAAAAAAAGCTTTTTAATTTAAATGATAGTCAAACACATTTAAACAAAGCTATATAAATCAAATGAAATTGAAAATGCATTCTACAAAGCAAATTGAATTAAATGAAATTTAAACACATTCAAACAAAGCTATTTGAATCAAATGACAGTCAAATACATTCTACAAAGCTAATTGAATCAAATGAAAGTCAAACACATTCAAACAAAGCTATTTGAATCAAATAAAAGTCAAATACATTCTACAAAGCTAATTGAATAAAATGAAAGTCAAACACATTCAAACAAAGCTAATTGAATCAAATGAAAGTCAAACACATTCAAACAAAGCTATTTTAATTAAATGAATGTCAAATACATTCTACAAAGCTAATTGAATCAAATGAAAGTCAAACACATTCAAACAAAGCTATTTGAAGAAAATGAAAGTCAAAATACATTCTACAATGCAAATTGAAACAAATGAAAGTCAAACACAGTCAAACAAAGTTATTTGACTCAAATGAAAGTCAAATACATTCTACAAAGCTAATTGAATCAAATGAAAGTCAAACACATTCAAATAAAGCTATTTGAATCAAATGAAAGTCAAATACGTTCTACAAAGCTAATTGTAATCAAATGAAAGTCAAACGCAATCAAATAAAGCTATTTGAGTCAAATGAAAGTCAAACACATTCAAACAAAGTTGTTTAAATTAAATACAAGTGAAATGTATTCTACAAAGCTAATTAAATCAAATGAAAGTTAAACGCATTCAAACAAAGCTATTTGAATCAAATGAGAGTCAAATACATTCTACAAAGCTAATTGAATCAAATGAAAGTCAAACACATTCAAACAAAGCTAATTGAATCAAATGAAAGTCAAATACATTCAACAAAGCTAATTGACTCAAATGAAAGTCAAACACATTCAAACAAAGCTAATTGAATCAAATGAAAGTCAAACACATTTAAACAAAGCTATTTAATCAAATGAAAGTCAAATACATTCTACAAAGCTAATTGAATCAAATGAAAGTCAAACACATTCAAACAAGCTATTTGAATCAAATGAAAGTCAAAACACATTCAAACAAAGCTATTTAAAAAAAATGAAAGTAAAATACATTTACAAAGCTAATTGAATCAAATGAAAGTTAAACACATTAAACAAAGCTAATTAAATCAAATAAAATTCAAATACATTCTACAAAGCTAATTGAATCATATAAAAGTCAAATACATTCAAACAAAGCTAATTGAATCAAATGAAAGTCAAATACATTCTACAAAGCTAATTGAATTAAATTAAAGTCAAACACATTCAAACAAAGCTAATTGAATTCAAATGAAAGTCAAACACATTCAAACAAAGCTTTCGAATCAAATGAAAGTCAAATACATTCTACAAAGCTAATTGAAACAAATGAAAGTCAAACACATTCAAACAAAGCTATTTGATCAAATGAAAGTCAAATACATTCTACTAAGCTAATTGAATCAAATGAAAGTCAAACCATTCAAACAAAGCTATTTGAATCAAATGACAGTCAAATACATTCTACAAAGCTAATTGTATCAAATGAAAGTCAAACACATTCAAACAAAGCTATTTGAATCTAATGAAAGTGAAATGCATTCTACAAAGCTATTTGAATCAAATGAGAGTCAAATACATTCAAACAAAGCTAATTAAATCAAATAAAAGTCAAATACATTCTACAAAGCTAATTGAATCAAATGAAAGTCAAACACATTCAAACAAAGCTAATTGAATCAACTGAAAGTCAAATACATTCAACAAAGCAATTGAATCAAATGAAAGTCAAACACATTCAACTAAAGCTAATTGAATCAAATGAAAGTCAAACATATTAAACAAAGCTATTTTAATCAAAATGAATGTCAAATACGTTCAACAGAGCTAATTGTATCAAATGAAAGTCAAACACATTCAAATAAAGCTATTTGAATCAAATGAAAGTCAAACGCATTAAAACAAAGTTATTTAAATCAAATGAAAGTGAAATGCATTCTACAAAGATAATTGAATCAAATGAAAGTTAAATGCATTCGAACAAAGCTATTTGAATCAAATGAGAGTCAAATACATTCTACAAAGCTAATTGAATCAAATGAAAGTCAAACACATTCAAACAAAGCTAACTGAATCAAATGAAAGTCAAAATCATTCAACAAAGCTAATTGAATCAAATAAAAGTCAAACACATTCAAACAAAGCTAATTGAATCAAATTGAAAGTCAAGCAACATTCAAACAAAGCTATTTTAATGAAATGAAAGTCAAATACATTCTACAAAGCTAATCGAATAATATGAAAGTCAAATACATTCTACAAAGCTAATTGAATCAAATGAAAGTCAAACACATTCAAACAAAGCTATTTGAATCACATGAGAGTCAAATACATTCAAACAAAGCTAATTAAATCAAATAAAAGTCTAATACATTCTACAAAGCTAATTGAATCAAATGAAAGTAAAACACATTAAAACAAAGCTATTTGAATCAAATGAAAGTCAAACACATTCAAACAAAGCTATTTGAATCAAATGAGAGTCAAATACATTAACACAAAGCTAATTAAATCAAATATAAGTCTAATACATTCTACAAAGCTAATTGAATTAAATTAGAGTCAAACACATTCAAACAAAGCTAATTGAATCAAATGAAAGTCAAACACATTAAAACAAAGATTTCAAATCAAATGAAAGTCAAATACATTCTACAAAGATAATTGAATCAAATGAAAGTTAAACACATTCAAATAAAGCTATTTGAATCAAATGAAAGTCAAATACATTCTACAAAGCTAATTGAATCAAATGAAAGTCAAACACATTCAAACAAAGCTATTTGAATCAAATGAGAGTCAAATAAATTTAAACAAAGCTAATTAAATTAAATAAAAGTAAAATACATTCTACAAAGCTAATTGAATCAAATGAAAGTCAAACTCATTCAAACAAAGCTAATTGAATCAAATGAAAGTCAAACACATTCAAATAAAGCTATTTGAATCAAATGAAAGTCAAACACATTCAAACAAAGCTATTTTAATTAAATGAATGTCAAATACATTCTACAAAGCTAATTGAATAAAATGAAAGTCAAACACATTCAAATAAAGCTATTTGAATCAAATGAAAGTCACATACATTCTACAAAGCTAATTGAATCAAATAAAAGTCAAAACACATTCAAACAAAGCCTTTTAAATCAAATGAAAGTCAAACACATTCAAAAAAAGCTATTTGAATCAAATGAAAGTCAAACACATTTAAACAAAGCCATTTAAATCAAATGAAAGTCAAACACATTCAAAAAAAGCTTTTTAATTTAAATGACAGTCAAACACATTTAAACAAAGCTATATAAATCAAATGAAAGTGAAATGCATTCTACAAAGCAAATTGAATTAAATGAAATTTAAACACATTCAAACAAAGCTATTTGAATCAAATGACAGTCAAATACATTCTACAAAGCTAATTGAATCAAATGAAAGTCAAACACATTCAAACAAAGCTATTTGAATCAAATAAAAGTCAAATACATTCTACAAAGCTAATTGAATAAAATGAAAGTCAAACACATTCAAACAAAGCTAATTGAATCAAATGAAAGTCAAACACATTCAAACAAAGCTATTTTAATTAAATGAATGTCAAATACATTCTACTAAGCTAATTGAATCAAATGAAAGTCAAACACATTCGAACAAAGCTATTTGAAGAAAATGAAAGTCAAATACATTCTACAATGCAAATTGAAACAAATGAAAGTCAAACACAGTCAAACAAAGTTATTTGACTCAAATGAAAGTCAAATACATTCTACAAAGCTAATTGAATCAAATGAAAGTCAAACACATTCAAATAAAGCTATTTGAATCAAATGAAAGTCAAATACGTTCTACAAAGCTAATTGTATCAAATGAAAGTCAAACGCAATCAAATAAAGCTATTTGAGTCAAATGAAAGTCAAACACATTCAAACAAAGTAGTTTAAATTAAATAAAAGTGAAAATGTATTCTACAAAGCTAATTAAATCAAATGAAAGTTAAACGCATTCAAACAAAGCTATTTGAATCAAATGAGAGTCAAATACATTCAAAAAAAGCTTTTTAATTTAAATGATAGTCAAACACATTTAAACAAAGCTATATAAATCAAATGAAAGTGAAATGCATTCTACAAAGCAAATTGAATTAAATGAAATTTAAACACATTCAAACAAAGCTATTTGAATCAAATGACAGTCAAATACATTCTACAAAGCTAATTGAATCAAATGAAAGTCAAACACATTCAAACAAAGCTATTTGAATCAAATAAAAGTCAAATACATTCTACAAAGCTAATTGAATCAAATGAAAGTCAAACACATTCAAACAAAGCTAATTGAATCAAATGAAAGTCAAACACATTCAAACAAAGCTAATTGAATCAAATGAAAGTCAAACACATTCAAACAAAGCTATTTTAATTAAATGAATGTCAAATACATTCTACAAAGCTAATTGAATCAAATGAAAGTCAAACACATTCAAACAAAGCTATTTGAAGAAAATGAAAGTCAAATACATTCTACAATGCAAATTGAAACAAATGAAAGTCAAACACAGTCAAACAAAGTTATTTGACTCAAATGAAAGTCAAATACATTCTACAAATCTAATTGAATCAAATGAAAGTCAAACACATTCAAATAAAGCTATTTGAATCAAATGAAAGTCAAATACGTTCTACAAAGCTAATTGTATCAAATGAAAGTCAAACGCAATCAAATAAAGCTATTTGAGTCAAATGAAAGTCAAACACATTCAAACAAAGTTGTTTAAATTAAATAAAAGTGAAATGTATTCTACAAAGCTAATTAAATCAAATGAAAGTTACACGCATTCAAACAAAGCTATTTGAATCAAATGAGAGTCAAATACATTCTACAAAGTAATTGAATCAAATGAAAGTCAAACACATTCAAACAAAGCTAATTGAATCAAATGAAAGTCAAATACATTCAACAAAGCTAATTGACTCAAATGAAAGTCAAACACATTCAAACAAAGCTAATTGAATCAAATGAAAGTCAAACATATTTAAACAAAGCTATTTTAATCAAATGAATGTCAAATACGTTCAACAGAGCTAATTGTATCAAATGAAAGTCAAACACATTCAAATAAAGCTATTTGAATCAAATGAAAGTCAAACGCATTAAAACAAAGTTATTTAAATCAAATGAAAGTGAAATGCATTCTACAAAGATAATTGAATCAAATGAAAGTTAAATGCATTCGAACAAAGCTATTTGAATCAAATGAGAGTCAAATACATTCTACAAAGCTAATTGAATCAAATGAAAGTCAAACACATTCAAACAAAGCTAATTGAATCAAATGAAAGTCAAAATCATTCAACAAAGCTAATTGAATCAAATAAAAGTCAAACACATTCAAACAAAGCTAATTGAATCAAATGAAAGTCAAGCACATTCAAACAAAGCTATTTTAATGAAATGAAAGTCAAATACATTCTACAAAGCTAATCGAATCAAATGAAAGTCAAATACATTCTACAAAGCTAATTGAATCAAATGAAAGTCAAACACATTCAAACAAAGCTATTTGAATCACATGAGAGTCAAATACATTCAAACAAAGCTAATTAAATCAAAATAAAAGTCTAATACATTCTACAAAGCTAATTGAATCAAATGAAAGTAAAACACATTAAAACAAAGCTATTTGAATCAAATGAAAGTCAAACACATTCAAACAAAGCTATTTGAATCAAATGAGAGTCAAATACATTAAAACAAAGCTAATTAAATCAAATATAAGTCTAATACATTCTACAATGCTAATTGAATTAAATTAGAGTCAAACACATTCAAACAAAGCTAATTGAATCAAATGAAAGTCAAACACATTAAAACAAAGATTTCAAATCAAATGAAAGTCAAATACATTCTACAAAGATAATTGAATCAAATGAAAGTTAAACACATTCAAATAAAGCTATTTGAATCAAATGAAAGTCAAATACATTCTACAAAGCTAATTGAATCAAATGAAAGTCAAACACATTCAAACAAAGCTATTTGAATCAAATGAGAGTCAAATAAATTTAAACAAAGCTAATTAAATTAAATAAAAGTAAAATACATTCTACAAAGCTAATTGAATCAAATGAAAGTCAAACTCATTCAAACAAAGCTAATTGAATCAAATGAAAGTAAAAAAACATTCAAATAAAGCTATTTGAATCAAATGAAAGTCAAACACATTCAAACAAAGCTATTTTAATTAAATGAATGTCAAATACATTCTGTTTCGGGGTTTTCTGATGTCCTGCGGGAGAGTTACAATTCCGAGACTGGAACCGGACGCCTGTACCTGCAAAATAACGGAGACTCCTGAGAGCTCCGCCTCCAACGGTCAAGTTAGTACCTGATTAAGGAGTAATTAATACAGAAATTAAAGTAATAAGGTCTCTCTAGGTGAGAGTATTTAATGTAGGTAATCTGCTTTGCTAGCGAGATCAGCCGGTTATTAGTGTGTTCCGTAAATAAATCGGTCCCTTGATTAATGAGGATTAATCGAGTATTTATAGCCTTGGGAAGCGTGCAACTCTCTAGGTTTAAGGTAAACCTAGGGCCGAACGGGCTTCTAGACTGAAATGGGCCTTGATGGCCGGTTGTCCCATTTGGCATGGGTGGACACGTGGCGTGTCTTAAGTGGTCCGTGGAGGACGCGTGGCGGAACCTGGTTGGTCCACTTGTCAAACGGTGCTTGGTGGATAAAAATCCCCTAATCATTTGCCCCTCACAGGTGGCACGCGACTGGTCACGTGTCGCCTGTGACAGGCGTCGCACGGTGACAGGCGACGGCCCGTTACAGGTGTCACCTTGCAGACGGCCGGGAGATTCTCCCGCCCAAATTTGAATTCGGAAGCGACCCTTCGCCTTCTCATTTTGCCTATAAAAGGAAGTGCTGACTTCGGTCATTTTCACATTTGAGAATTTTTGCGAGAACATTCGGACCCCTGAACTTGCTCTGACATTTTCGGACTTTTTCTGCCTACCGCCTGTTCTGTCAAGCCGACTGACCCGAACTTTCAGGACTTCATCAACTGTCATCCGTTCAGGTAACTCAATTCTCTTACTCTTAATTTTCTTTTTATTTTTTGAAATGGCACCATGGAAGCACACGACACGCCCTAAGTTAGTGATCAGCCGGTCACCGGGGACGGCTGAATCTAGGACTAGGAGTGCCGCCTGCCCTTTTCTGGACCCATCTTTGCCCTTTATACAAAGTCCGACTGAATCTGTGTCTATGCAGAACGTGATGGCCAGAACAAAAAAGACTGCTAGAATATCAAACTCAGACGGCTCCTCCCAAAGGGTACTCCTTAGCGAAACATCTGACCAGGCGCCAGATGTGGAACGAGGCGACTGTCAAGCTGACAGTTCTGAGAGAGGGACCAAGGTGTTCCCTTCTCATCTAACCGTGGACATGTCTAATTTACCTTCTGCTCCTTCTAAGGGAGAGGAGGCGGGCCCCTCTAGGAGAGGGGAGGAGTCGTCCTCTTCGGACTCGTCAGGGGACGAGTCCGATTCCAGCTCTTCTGACCATAGTTCTTCTGACCATAGTTCTTCTGACTCAGAAGAAAAACATAACCGCCTACAAGAGGCGAGAAGTTCCCATGCAGTGGAGAAGGGGGATAATTGGGCAGAGCCGTCCGCCTCTTACAGAGAGGAAAACACCCCCTACTACTGCAGGGTGCCCCGGGGCCGGATCGCAACCATGCGAGACAACGTGGCGAGCTTTATTGCTAACCACAAAATGAGCCCGGAGTATTTACTGTTTGTGCCGGATCCAGAAGATACTGTCGTCTGGCCGGCTGGTACCAGCTATGGTGACGGCTGTTTTGGCTGCTATGTGGCGGCCATCAAAGCTGGTCTGCGCTTCCCATTACATCCGGCTGTTCAGCGGATTTTAGATGGGTATGATCTGGGGTTATGGCAGTTAGCCCCCAACTCTTGGGTAAACGTACTCGGCTATGTGGCCGGGTGCGAACTGAACGGGGTGGAGCCAAGTTTTGAGGCTTTCGCCCACATGAACTATCTCAGCCGGACCCCTAAGTCGGGAGGTACCGGCTGGTATCAACTAACAAGCCACAGGGGTTACCTCATGACGAGAGGTAAGGCAAACAAATGGAAGGATTGGCGGAACACCTTCCTTATTATCGAGAGTTCAGACACGGAGCTGAACAAACGATTTAACAAGTGGAACAGGGATCCGCCTCTTCTTGCAGGCGGCCGCTGCATGCCGCCTGTTCCCCCAAAGGCTAAAAGAGAGATCCTAGACAAAGGACTCTTCAAAGTAGAGACTAGGGTGAACTCTACTTCAGGGGTACGAGAGCAAGTACCCCTACACTGCGTCCCGAGCTTCAAGTGGCTCTATGATGAGTACTTCTTGGCCGCCTGTGGCCTCGGCAGTCGGTGCTCTAGAGGTAGCCGGCCTGACGAATACTCTGTTTTCTCACGCCTTGTTTACTTGGGATTTTTACTAACTTTGCTGTTTATTTCTTTCAGCCGACGCCATGAGTAAAATAACAGCATCTAAGACTGCGGCGGCCATGCTGCGGGTTTCGCTAATGAAGCAGTCGTACGCCGACTCCCCCAGCAAGGAGGCACCCTTGGTAAGCTTTGAAAACTCTTCCCCTTTAAGTTGTATTATGCATATACTAACTCTTTTTGTTTTCAGTCTGGCACTCCAAGGGCTTCTTCCTCGCAACAGCCGGACCCCAAGGCCCGGAGGACGACTGTTGCAAGCTCTCCTGGGTCTTCCAGGAAAACAGTGGCGGCTGAGAAGCAGCCGGCCACTTCTTCAAAAACCCAGGCGGGGCCGCCTAGATGTATGGACACTTGCTTGTAAAAACTCACTCTTGCTTCCTTCTTGATTAGGTCTAACTTGTTTTTCCTTCTGCTTAATGCAGCCGGCCCCCAGGGACTTGACTTGGTTGAGGTAGCCAAGTCAATGGTTAAAGTAGTTCCTCCCTCTGACAGGGAGGCGGTCAAGGGTGCCGGCACCCTTGACCTCGATGGAATTTCGGGGATCCTAGCTGAGGTATACCCTTTTGAAGTTCCAGGACGCCTGTTAACCCTTTTGATTGGAAACTGACGCCTGTTTTTCTTTGTACTTAGGCCCTGCTCCGAGTCAACAGCCTTCGCAAGCCGATTGATCGGAAAAACAAAGAGGTAAAGGCCGCAAAGGCTATGGCCGCCTCCAGCTGTGATAAAGCAATGTTTCAAATTGCCCAAAATGAAGTACTGACCATTGATCTTCTTTATTATCAGGCGCAGGCGACCGCCGCTGTTCGGGCTCAGCTAGAGGCGGCCCAAAAGAAGGTTGACGAGCTGGAGGGGACCGTCACCAAACTTAAAGCCGAGCTGAAGCCCCTTCGTCAGAAAATGCACTCTTACGAAGCCATGGAGAAATCTTTGGCTAACGTAAAAGAACGCCTGGTGAACCAGGAGAAGAGTCTTACCCAAGAGCTCTCGGACAAGGCCGAGCAAGAAAAACAAGAGCTCGTCCGGGAGATGGTGGAAGACTCCGCCCAAATCCAACGCATGACCTGGGAACGACTGTTCCCCAGTGCCGACTTTGCCTCATGGGAAAGAACGTACCGCCAGTGTTCGGAAATATATAATCAACAGATCCTGGCGGCTGCTGAAGAAGAGGCGATGGACGTTGCGTTGGAGGAGGAAGAGCCGGTTGTGGCGCTTGTGCCACTTGGGGGAAAGGCATCAAAAGATGATGCAGCGAAGGCCGAGTCCAGCAAGAAGAGTGCTGACCAGGCGGCTGCTGCTGATACTGAACTGCCCCCTTCTTAAGCTTTAAGTATATTTTTTCTTTTCACGGCCTGCGTGCCGTTTGCTTTGTAATTACCCGGCCAGGGGGCCGGGGTTTTGAATATTCTGCTGGTCTTTTATGGCCGGCTCATTTTAATCAAATTTTTTGTTTTTGTTCAAATTTGTCTAAGTATTTGAAATTTGCTCACTAGACAGACTGTTGTGCATGGCCGAACGTTAAGACAGGTACAAATAGTAAGTATGCCGCCTATGCCCCTGGACGACTGGTTGTCTGTTTCCAGGATAGATGATCAGTCGGCCATTTAATCAATCGGTATTCGAACTCTTTATTCAATTTGACCAAGTAAATAGAATTACCAAGTAGCCAAGGAATTTAAGTAGGAAAACAAGCGGCGGGTACCGGTTGTTTCCCTTTATTGCCAATGTTGGCCTCTAATTTGTTATTTGTTAACCTAGCAAGAGTATTGGTTGAGAGCCTTTGTTTATTAAAAACAAGTGGACGACTCGTACCTTTTAGGCTCAGTACTAAGTTTGAGTGACTATTAAGTTAACATAGGAGTTACTTAGTCTTCGTCACAATCTTGATTGAGTAGTAAAGGTATCAGGCGGCGTAGGCCGGCTAGACCCCTTGATTTACCAATGTTTGTTGGCTATTTACTCAATAGGTTATCCAGTAGGAATAGGGGTTCGAGTGCCCTTGTTTGTATAAAACAGGCGGACGACTCAAACTTTTTAGGTTCCATACCAAATTTGAAGGAGTGACTATGAGTTAACTTTGGAGTTACTCAGTCGCCGTCACTTTTGTTTGAGAAGTAGAGGTACCAGGCGGCGTAGGCCGGCTAGACCCCTTGATTCGCCAATGTTTGTTGGCTATTAACTCAATAGGTACCCCCTGCATTTATCCCAAGTAATACAGGCGGTCATCTGACTCAGATGTCAACTGCTACCACTGGTTTGGTTAGTGATAGAGTTATCCTTGTCTCAAAAACGGCTACGTGGTTGCCCTTTGGGACAGTCGTATAGGTGCCGTGTAATTAGTTTATAGAACAATGTTCCACCCAAAAGGGAGCTGCTCTCTGCGACGAATTTCATCCGAATGGATGCCGCCGGACGCCTGCTATAATGTTGGGACAGGTCGGATTAGTTTTTAAAAGTTAGATCAGTTGACTAGGCGCCTGGTCTGATCATTCGGCCGGTGGCCTTGGTAAGTTCTTGGTGAACGTAGGTGCTAAGTCAAAGAAGGGTAGCCGCCTGTTAGGCACAGGGTCGGCCAGGCCCTAATCTTTTTAGCTAAGTATTGTGAGTAAAATACTCAATGGAGAGTAGCCGACTGTGAAGGTACAGACGGCATGCCCCTCTGATGATAGAGTGAAAAAACTCAATGGAGAGTAGCCGACTGTAAAGGAACAGACGGCATGCCCCTCTGAAGATAGAGTGAAAAAAAACTCAATGGAGAGTAGCCGACTGTAAAGGTACAGACGGCATGCCCCTCTGAAGATAGAGTGAAAAAACTCAATGGAGAGTAGCCGACTGTAAAGGTACAGACGGCATGCCCCTCTGAAGATAGAGTGAAAAAACTCAATGGAGAGTAGCCGACGGTAAAGGTACAGACGGCATGCCCCTCGTAATACAAAATTGAATAGTAAGTGCCAACTTTATTAAGTAGCTCTTTACTTTACATCATTCAAAAGAAATATTTCTTAAGGTTATCTACATTCCAAGTTCGAGGCAACGGTTGTCCGTCTGGTGTTTCCAGACGGTAGGTACCGTCCCTGACTTCCGCATAGATTCGGTAGGGTCCTTCCCAGTTGGGAGTTAGTTTGCCAGACTCGTTAGCCCTACCAACTGCTTCCATTTTTCTAAGTACAAAGTCCCCTACTTTGAGTGGACGCCTGTGCACTTTCTTGTTGTATGATCTAGTCATTCTCAGGCGGTAGATTTCATGGCGCAAAACAGCATTGCCCCTCTTTTCAGGAAGTGAATCTAATGCCAGGCGCATAGCTTCCCAGTTTGCCTCTTCGTCATATAGCATTACTCGAAGAGTCGGCTCGTAGTGTTCTATTGGAAGAACAGCTTCTGCACCATAAGTTAGGAGGAATGGAGTTTCTCCAGTCGCCCCTTTTTCAGTCGTCCTAATGGCCCAAAGAACATGTGGTAGTTCATCTGCCCATAGGCCGCCTGCTCGTTCAATTTTTTTTCTTGAGACCGTCTGAGATGATTTTATTAAAGGCTTCTACCTGGCCGTTTGCTTGTGGACGGCCGACAGATGCAAAGTAATATCCAATTCCTTGGTCTCCCAACCAGCTTTTGAGAACAGGCGTCTCAAATTGGGGACCATTATCAAAAACCATAGACATGGGAACCCCGAACCGAGTGATGACGTTTTTCCAAATGAATGAAATTACATCTTTCGTCTTGATTCCCTTTACAGCCTCCGCCTCTACCCATTTAGTGAAGTAGTCAACGGCAACAAGTATATACCTTCTGCCGCCTGTAGCAGGCGTATATGGACCCAGAATGTCCATGCCCCACTTAGCAAACGGTAGTGGGCTGTGAATGGTAGTGAGGTCAGTAGCCGGACGGTGAATTAATTTGCCAAACCTTTGGCACTTGTCACATTTTTTCACCATCTCCATTGCATCTGCTTCCAAAGTAGGCCAAAAGTAGCCCTGCCGCCTTGCCCTTTGAGCAAGCATCCTACCACCTATATGGGAAGCACAGAAACCAGAGTGAAGATCATCTAGTATCTCTCGTCCCTTTTCAGGAGTAACACACTTTAAGAAGGGTTGAAGGTGCCCCCTCTTGTGCAGTTCCCCCTGTATCATTTCAAAACAGGAGGCTCGTTTTTTCAGTGATGCCGCCTGTTGAGGATCATCCGGCAGTGTACCGTTTGTCAGATATGCCCTGATTGAATCCATCCAGGTTGAGCTTCTGTCTAGAATTCCAATAGGATTTTCCTCGATGCTTCTCTTCTCCATTACTTCCCAAAACACAGTTCGAGGAGTATCGGAGGAGGCGGATGATGCTAATTTCGAGAGTGCATCTGCCTGGTTGTTTTCTGATCTCGGTACTTGGATCAGATGGAAATTCTCAAGGGAGCCGACTGCTTGTCGGACCGCCTGTAAATATTTGATCATGGCCGGATGTGTTGCTTCGTATTCGCCATTGTACTGACTATCAGTTGTGAATCAGAACAGGCGTCTATTTTCCTTGCCTTTCTGGCGGACTCTGTCTGGGACGCCTTTCTTTTTCTGTCGCCTGTTTCTTGAACAGGCGCACTTTCCTTGACATTGTCAAGGTCTGTTTTTTCTCCACTTGACCCAGTGGCCTTAGCAGTGGGTTTGACATCCGAGAGATAGCACTCTCGGGCCATCCTCTGATCTCCCCTTAGGGAGCCGACTGTTCCATTGTCCCTTTCAAACTTAAGCAGCATAAGTGACGGGATTATAACAGCCTTGGCACTATTCAGGGTTGGGCGACCCAGAATCATGTTGTAGGCAGAGAGTTCCTCTACAACTAGGAATCGGACTACCATGTGTCGTCCTTCCCCTTTTTCGCCCAGGCGGACGGGTAGATCAACTCGTCCCAGTGGGTGGACGACTCCTCCTCCAAACCCTATTAAAGGGTGGGAGGCCGGATGTATGCAGTCCGTCTGATATTTCAGTTTTGACAGACATTTGCTGCTGATGAGATCTGAAGAGCTCCCAGTATCTATGAGGATTCGACCAACTCTCTGGTTGGCCACTTTACATTCAATAACGAGAGGGTCGTCATGCGGCCCCCTTATTCCTCCTAGATCCTTTTCAGTGATGACAATCTCAGGAAATGTATATTTGGACGGTCGTTCTTGGTGAACGGAATTTACATCTAACCGCCTTATATTATCTTTGTTGCCCCTAATAGTGGGGCCGCCTCCTGAGAAGCCGCCTGCAATGGTGTAGACGACTGCATCATCTGTATCGGAACTGTCGGCCTGTTGATTCTTTTTGGCCGACTGCTTTTTTGAGGAAGTATTCCCCGTAGATTTCTTGACATAAGTGTCAAGATCACCTTGATCAGCCAAGCGGTCTAGGTACCGCATGAGACTAATGCAGTCGTTGGTGTGATGACCAATGTCATCATGATAAGCACAGATTTTGTCTTGGTTCCGGTTGCTCGCAGAACCCTTCATGGGGAGCGGTTTCTCAATTGAGAGCCGTCCCTTTATTTCTTTTAGGATAAACTGGTTATCCTTGTTAAACACATACTTTGGGGAGTATGGTTTGAATTCCTTTTTCTTCTTGGCCGGCTGTTTAGAGGAATCAGCCGCCCAGACCCCTTTTCTTTTTTCATCTTTGTTGGACGACTGTTTCTGTCGTCCTTCTCTATTGTCGAACCTCTTCCCGTCCGACTGTTTCATTGTACACAGATCAGTCGCCTGTATATAGGCTTCTGCTTCAATCAAGGCCTCTTGAAGAGTCGCCACCCTTTTTCGAACTAAATCAAATTTGAAGGTAGACCCGTCTTTGAGACCTCTAAAAAAGTCAGTATAAGCTACCTCATCCGGTAACCCTTGAATCTGTATTCTCATCAGGTTGAACCGCCTGATGTAGGAACGAAGCCCCTCCTTTTCACCCTGCTGAATTGTTCCCAAATCAAGGGTCGTTTTCTTCGCAGGGATGTTCATTGCAAAGTTGGAGGCAAATAAGTAAGCAAGCGTCCTGAAACTGTTTACACAACCAGTCGGCAGGTTGCCGAACCATTGCTGTGCAATTCCCTTGAGAGTTGCTGGGAAACACTTGCACCAAGTGGGATCATCCAACCCTTGAAGGTACATCAGGTTGGTGAATGCCATCAGATGGTCTTCCGGGTTAGTAGTGCCATCATAGGCGCCTACTAAAACATTTTTTACTTTGGCCGGCTGAGCGGCTTCAGTAATTTCCTTGGAGAAGGCCGACGGCTGTTCACCAAGTCTAAGCAGCCGTAGCTGCCAGTCCATAGGTTGGACGTTTTTTGCTGCAGGTCCACCAAATGGAGGTGGCTGCATAAAATATTGTTGTTGCGGCACAAATGGTAAATTTGGTACCGCCTGCGCACTATGAAAGCCAGACTGACGGGAGGTGCCGCCTGACTGACTCTCATGGTACGACTGAGTTGGCCTCATCGAGGCATTTCGCAAACTGTCCTGAAAATTTGAAGTAGAAGCCGACTCTGATAATCGGTCATTCTTCTTCTGCTCTAGCAGGTGCCGAGCATCTGTGAACGTTTGCTTTGACCCGTCCGCCTGAATATGACGAACCGGTTTCCTATTTCCCGTAGGATAACGGAGTTTTGTGAAATCAAGAGCAGACGGCTCCCGCTTCTTAGATTTAGGATGGGGAGTCGCCTCTCGCCCTTGAACTGGCTTCCTCTTCAGTGAAGTGGAAGGTTTTTTGGCCGCCTGCTCTTTGACTGAAGCAGGCGGTTTTTTGTTGATCAACTCTTGGATCTCTCCCTTGAATCCCCTCATGAAGGTCATGAGTTCGTTCCTTGTGATGGGAGCAGACCCATCAGTCGGCTGTTGCCGAGCAAGCGGTGCGCCTGCTGGCTCGCTTCCTGTTTGAAGATACTCCCGTTCCCTTATTTCAGTATGACGGGTACGGCGGGCCCTTAGGGTCCCGTCTGGAGCTGTATGAGTTTCAACTTCAAATTCACTTTCGGTATCATGGTCCGACTGAACTTGAGGGTCGTCTAGGGGACGCCTCTCTTCTGGGGTCGGTACAGACTTGGATGCCATCTCTGAAGTACTCTCCCCACAGACGGCGCCAAATGTTTCGGGGTTTTCTGATGTCCTGCGGGAGAGTTACAATTCCGAGACTGGAACCGGACGCCTGTACCTGCAAAATAACGGAGACTCCTGAGAGCTCCGCCTCCAACGGTCAAGTTAGTACCTGATTAAGGAGTAATTAATACAGAAATTAAAGTAATAAGGTCTCTCTAGGTGAGAGTATTTAATGTAGGTAATCTGCTTTGCTAGCGAGATCAGCCGGTTATTAGTGTGTTCCGTAAATTATTCGGTCCCTTGATTAATGAGGATTAATCGAGTATTTATAGCCTTGGGAAGCGTGCAACTCTCTAGGTTTAAGGTAAACCTAGGGCCGAACGGGCTTCTAGACTGAAATGGGCCTTGATGGCCGGTTGTCCCATTTGGCATGGGTGGACACGTGGCGTGTCTTAAGTGGTCCGTGGAGGACGCGTGGCGGAACCTGGTTGGTCCACTTGTCAAACGGTGCTTGGTGGATAAAAATCCCCTAATCAAAAGTGAAATGCATTCTACAAAGCTAATTGAATCAGATGAAAGTCAAACACATTCAAACAAAGCTATTTGAATCAAATGAAACTCAAACACGTTCAAACAAAGCTATTTAAATGAAATGAAAGTGAAATGCATTCTACAAATCTATTTAAATCAAATGAAAGTCAAACACTTTCAAAGAATTTTATTTGCATCAAATTCAAGTCAAATTTATTCTACAAAGCTAATTGAATCAAATGAAAGTAAAAAACACATTGAAACAAAGCTATTTGAATCAAATGAAAGTAAAATACATTCTACAAAGCTAATTGAATCAAATGAAAGTCAAACACATTCAAACAAAGCTATTCGTATCAAATAAAAGTCAAATACATTCTACAAAGCTAATTGAATCAAATGAAAGCCAGACACATTCAAACAAAGCTATTTGAACCAAATGAAAGTCAAATACATTCTACAATGCTAATTGAATCAAATGAAAGTCAAACACATTCAAACAAAGCTATTTGAATAAAATGAAAGTCAAATACATTCTACAAAGCTAATTGAATCAAATGAAAGTCAAACACATTCAAACAAAGCTATTTGAATCAATTGAGAGTTAAACACATTCAAACAAAGCTATTTGAATCAAATGAAAGTCAAATACATTCTATAAAGCTAATTGAATCAAATGAAAGTGAAACACATTCAAACAAAGCAATTTAAATCAAATGAAAGTTAAAAACATTCAAACAAAGTTATTTAAAATCAAATGAAAGTGAAATGCATTCTACAAAGCTAATTTAATCAAATGAAAGTCAAACACATTCAAACAAAGCTAGTTGAACCGAATATGAGTCAAATACATTCACACAAAGCTATTTGAATCAAATGAAAGTCAAATACATTCTACAAAGCTAATTGAATCAAATGAAATTCAAACACATTCAAACAAAGCTATTTGAATTAAATGAAAGTCAAACACATTCAAACAAAGTTATTTAAATCAAATGAAAGTGAAATACATTCTATAAAGTTAATTGAATCAAATGAAAGTAAAAAACATTCAAACAATGCTATTTGAATCAAATGAGAGTCAAACACATTCAAACAAAGTTAATTAAATCAAAGAAAAGTCAAATACATTCTATAAAGCTGATTGAATCAAATGAAAGTTAAACACATTAAAACAAAGCTATTTGAATTAATTGAGAGTCAAACACATTCAAACAAAGCTATTTGAATCAATTGAGAGTTAAAGACATTCCAACAAAGCTATTTGAATCAAATGAAAGTAAAATGCATTCTACAAAGCTAATTGAATCAAATAAAAGTCAAACACATTCAAACAAAGCTATTCGAATCAAATGAAAGTCAAATACATTCTACAAAGCTAATTGAATCAAACGAAAGTCAAACACATTCAAACAAAGCTATTTGAATCAAATGAAAGTCAAATACTGATCCAAAGTGGACATCTAATGAACCTGTTGTTTTAGTCTTAGAGACTCTTGGGTTTTTCCCATTCACAAAGAAGGGTGAAATTCTATGCTGCATTTCATGGGAAGATTGAAGATTGGTACACGGTTGGCTAGCATCACATTTTGGACGCATTTCATGACTATTTTGGGCGTGTGGATCCTAGGCCATTTACTATCTATTATTAACTTATGTGCTAGTTAATGTTGCTGAAATAATGCCAAGAATCTAGCTCTTGGCCGGTTGTAATGGGGGGGTTATCAATAGGCTTTATTATGCTTTCATTACTTAGCTTAAATCAAGGCTTAAATCAAGGAGGAAACCATTGGCTGTTGGCCTTTCATTCTTGGACGGTTTCCTTGGCTTTTGGTGTGCTTTTGCTGCTCCTTTCCTCTATAAAAGGGAGAGCAAAACAGAAATTAAGAGGCAGTTTTGAGATTTGATAAAAACCTTGTGTTTATAGCATTTTAACTTAGAGTTTGTCTCAAGTTCAAGTGTTCCCTTATTGCTTTGAGTGAGTCTTGAGTGATAAGCTTAGGAGAGATTGAGTGAGTCTTATCTCTGGCCTAAAACCCCAAAACTTTGAGTGTGTCCTTGAGTTTTAGCCCTTTTATCTTGTTCCATGATATTTGAGTATTCTAACTATAAGTATTTTTAAATCCATCAACCCATATTCGGGAGGGGGTATTTAGATTTACATCATCTGGTATCAGAGCCTAGTTAAGGGTTTTCTTAAAGAAAATCGAGTTTGAAGGCGTTTGGAGCAAAACGGCAGAATTCAATCAGTTTGGAGTTGCGGTTTCAGAAGGACATATCTCCTTCGTTTTCTGTCCAAATCGAGTTTTTTTTTTTTTTTGAATCTTGATATTTTTTTGCGTAGATTACTCACAAATTTTTCAGATATTTTGGAATCTTTCTGCTAATAAACTGGGCAGGTTTTTCGCAGCAGCGCAGAAAAGAGGCAAAACCGGGAAGGCAGAATTCAATTGAAGATTTCTCCCTCATCCGAAAAGCTTTTGAGGAATTTCTTTTTTGCAAATTGGTTGTTTTGATCTGAATATTCTGAATTTGTAAGCCTTTGAGAGTCTAGAGGCAATTTTCGTTTTTCATTTTGTCTCTAATTTCGGCAGTTTTCATTGTACTTGTAATATCCAAGCAAAAATAGTGGAAATCATGTCTAGTGAGGAGCTTGCTAGAATGTTGCAAGTAATCACTGAAAAATTGGAGAATTTGGAGAAAAAAACAGAAGAGAGTGAAGTCTCTAGGGCACAACAAGATACTAGGATGGATGCAATATCTGATATGCTCCTTAAAGCCACTAGGAAAATAAATGAATTAGAGGAGGAGGATGAAAATAGTGGTAACAATTTTAGACAATTTGATGAAGATAGGGGTCTAAAAATTGATATGCATGAATTTGATGGAGGGCATGATTGTGAGGCTTTCTTAGATTGGGTTAGGCAAATTGAAACCGTTTTTGATTACAAGGGGTATGATGATAGGAAACGGTTCAAGTTGGCTGTCCTTAAACTCACTAAACTAGCTGCATTGTGGTATGAAAACCTCAAGTCAAATAGAAGAAGAGAAGGGAAAGATAAGATAGACTCGTGGGAAAAATTAAAAAAGAAAATGAAGGAAAAATGGGTAAGTAAAGAGTATGAACAAGATCAATACTTAAAATTAACCCACCTATCACAAGAAAACATGAGTGCGGAGGATTACATAAAAGAATTTGAAAGGTTAGGCTTGACTTGCAACTTGCAAGAAAAGGAGGCTTACAAAATTGCTAGATTTGTCAAGGGGTTGACCAAAGAAATTAATAGGAAAGTGGAAGTTACTCATTATGCCACTTTTAGTGATGTATGCAAACTAGCTTTGAAGTATGAGTCTCAACTTAAAAAAGAAAGGGAGAAAGAGAAGCCCAAAACTTCTTCTTTCAAGAATACGTCGAAATTTACTCCTTTCAACTCTAAAGGGAGTACTTTTCAAAGTAAAACCTTTTCACCTAGCTCATCAAAAGGGAAAGAAAAACAAGTAGTTTCGCCTAGTGAGCTTTCAACTAGGAGAAAATGCTTCAAGTGTCATGGGAGAGGACATATTGCATCGGAATTTCCTAGTAAGAGTGTGTTAACAGCCTCTCAATGTGCTCTCATGGATGAGGAAGAAAAGGTCTATAACTTTGTGGCTCATGAGGAGGGTTGCGAGTTTGATGAAGAGTATGAGGAAGAGATTCAACCCGAAGATGAGTTCAACATGATGGTGGTTCGTAGAATCTTGTATAATGAACCCGAAATTGATCTTAAACAACGAAACAACTTGTTCCACACTAGATGCACGATAGGAGAGAAGACTTGCAATGTGATTGTTGATAGTGGTGCCCAAACAGATGTTGTTTCATCCGAGGCTGTGAGTAAATTGAAGCTACCCACTAGAGACCATGGTGAACCTTACAAGCTCAATTGGTTGAATGATGGCACAAGCATTAGAGTCAAGAAGCAAGCATTGGTGTCTTATTCCATTGGAGGGTTCGAAGATGAGCGTTGGTGTGATATTCTTCCTATGGATGCGTGTCATTTGTTGCTTGGAAGACCGTGGCAGTTTGATCATGATTCGGAGCATAAAGGGAAAACTAATGTGTATATTGTAACTACCAAAAATGGTAGAAAAGTTAAGTTAGTGCCTTTACCTCCTAAAGTTGCTAAGAAAGAAAAAGAGAAAAGCAATTATCTTGTAACTTGTAATGAATATGAACGAATAATGAAAGAAATGGGGGGAGGGTATGCTTTGGTGGTAAGGACCAAAGATGATAATGGTACTACTTGTATTAACTCATCCATGCTAAATGAGTTATTAGAAGAGTACCAAGATGTGTTCCCCAATGACTTGCCCAAAGGCCTACCTCCAATTAGAGGCATTGAGCACGCCATTGACTTAATTCCAGGAGCACCTTTGCCCAACAAGGCTGCCTATAGGTTTAATCCGGAAGAGAGTAAGGAACTTGAAAAGCAAGTGAACGAATTACTTGAGAGAGGTTATGTGAGAGAAAGCCTTAGTCCTTGCGCGGTTCCAGCCCTCTTAGTACCAAAAAAAAAAAGGTACTTGGAGAATGTGTGTTGATAGTCGTTCCATTAACAATATAACGGTCAAATACCATTTTCCTATGCCTCGATTGCAAGATATGTTAGATGAGTTGAGTGGTGCCTTAGTCTTTTCCAAAATAGATTTAAGGAGTGGGTACCATCAAATGAGAATTCGAGAGGGGGATGAGTGGAAGACGGCTTTCAAAACAAAACAAGGGTTGTATGAGTGGTTAGTGATGCCATTTGGGCTTTGCAACGCCCCAAGCTCCTTCATGAGATTGATGAATGAAGTTCTCCGTCCTTTTCTTAATGATTTTGTTGTTGTTTACTTAGATGACATTCTTGTGTATAGTAAAAACAATGATGATCATGTAATTCATTTGAGGAGATTGTTTTGAAAAATTGAGGGAGGTGAAGTTGTATGGTAAGCTTGAAAAATGTGTATTCATGACTCCTAGTGTTGTATTCTTAGGATACATTGTAACAGGAGAGGGGGTTCATGTAGATCCGGAGAAGGTAAAAGCAGTCCAGTCTTGGTTGGCTCCAACCAATGTGCACGAAGTTAGAAGTTTTCATGGACTTGCCTCCTTCTATAGGCGGTTCATCAAAAACTTCTCTACCATCATGGCTCCAATCACCGAGTTGACCAAAAAGGGTGAGTTCGTATGGGAAGAAAATGCTCAACGAGCCTTTGAGAAGGTTAAACATATGCTTTGCAACGCTCCTATACTTGTGCTACCAGATTTCAACAAAGTGTTTGAGGTAGAGTGTGATGCAAGTGGGATTGGAATAGGTGCTGTTTTGATTCAAGAGAAGAAGCCCGTGAGTTACTTTAGTGAGAAGTTGAATGGGGCTAAGTTGAACTATTCCACTTATGACCGTGAGTTCTATGCCATAGTTAGAGCACTTGATCATTGGTCTCACTACCTTAGACCAAAACCATTTGTTCTTCATTCCGATCATGAGGCTCTGAAATTTATTCATGGGCAACAAAAACTCAACAAGAGACATGCTAAATGGGTGGAGTTTCTCCAATCATTTACCTTTAGCTCCAAGTACAAGGATGGAAAGAGTAATGTTGTGGCCGATGCATTGTCTCGTCGGAGCTACTTACTTTCCATGGTGGATGCTAAGATCTTGGGTTTTGAACAACTCAAGGAATGTTACATAAATGATCCCGACTTTGCTAGCGAGATAGAGAATCCTACCAAAGAGTTTGTGAGACAAGATGACTACCTCTTTAAAGGTAACAAGCTATGTCTTCCGAAGAGTGGGGTTAGGGAGTTATTAGTGAGAGAAGTGCATGGTGGAGGTTTAGCCGGTCATTTTGGGATACAAAAGACTCTTGATATTCTAGGTGAACACTTCTATTGGCCTAGAATGATCAAGGATGTTACTCATGTTGTGGAGAGATGTGCTACTTGTCAAAAGGCTAAGGGACACTTCACAAAGGGTCTTTATACTCCGTTGCCAGTTCCGGATGCTCCATGGGAAAGTGTTAGCATGGATTTCATTGTTGGATTGCCTCGCACTCAAAGGGGAAGAGATAGCATCATGGTTGTTGTAGATAGATTCTCTAAAATGGCACACTTTGTAGCTTGTAATAAAACTAATGATGCCGTGAAAGTGGCCGAGCTGTACTTCAAGGAAATTGTCAAACTCCATGGCATTCCTCGAAGTATAGTATCTGATAGGGACTCCAAATTCCTTAGTCACTTTTGGAGAACCCTATGGAAACTTGTGGGTACCAAGTTACTATTTAGTACCTCTCATCATCCCCAAACCGATGGGAAAACCGAGGTCACTAATAGAACTTTGGGTACTTTGTTACGAGGTATTGTGAGCAAAACGCAAAAAGATTGGGACATGAAATTAGCCCATGCGGAGTTTGCTTACAATAGAGCTCATTCCCTAACTACTTCCCGTTCTCCATTTGAAGTAGTTTATGGAGTGAACCCATTTGTGCCGATTGATCTTGTTCCTATGGTTAAGAGTGACATGGTAGAGAAAGATGCTAAAAAGAGGGTGGAAACCTTTCAAAAAACCTGTGAGCAAGTGAAGAAAAGAATTGAGGAGATGAATAAAAAATACCAAGAGCGAGCCAATAAGAAACGCAAACAGCCTATTTTTCATCCCGGGGACTTGGTTTGGGTGCATTTGAGGAAGGAGAGGTTCCCTAAGCTTCGCAAAAACAAGCTTATGCCTCGTTCTGATGGTCCTTTTAAGGTTCTTGAGAGGGTGAACGATAGTGCTTAAAAAATTGAGCTACCAGACAAATTGATGGGTGTTAGTGCGACTTTCAATGTAGGGGATTTATCACCATACTTTGATGATTCAAGTTTGAGGGCAAACTCTTTTGAAGAAGGGGGGAATGATCCAAAGTGGACATCTAATGAACCTGTTGCTTTAGTCTTAAAGACTCTTGGGTTTTTCCCATTCACAAAGAAGGGTGAAATTCTATGCTGCATTTCATGGGAAGATTGAAGATTGGTACACGGTTGGCTAGCATCACATTTTGGACGCATTTCATGACTATTTTGGGCGTGTGGATCCTAGGCCATTTACTATCTATTATTAACTTATGTGCTAGTTAATGTTGCTGAAATAATGCCAAGAATCTAGCTCTTGGCCGGTTGTAATGGGGGGGTTATCAATAGGCTTTATTATGCTTTCATTACTTAGCTTAAATCAAGGCTTAAATCAAGGAGGAAACCATTGGATGTTGGCCTTTCATTCTTGGACGGTTTCCTTGGCTTTTGGTGTGCTTTTGCTGCTCCTTTCCTCTATAAAAGGGAGAGCAAAACAGAAATTAAGAGGCAGTTTTGAGATTTGATAAAAACCTTGTGTTTATAGCATTTTAACTTAGAGTTTGTCTCAAGTTCAAGTGTTCCCTTATTGCTTTGAGTGAGTCTTGAGTGATAAGCTTAGGAGAGATTGAGTGAGTCTTATCTCTGGCCTAAAACCCCAAAACTTTGAGTGTGTCCTTGAGTTTTGGCCCTTTTATCTTGTTCCATGATATTTGAGTATTCTAACTATAAGT
This sequence comes from Chenopodium quinoa, assembly GCF_001683475.1. Classification (NCBI taxonomy): domain Eukaryota; kingdom Viridiplantae; phylum Streptophyta; class Magnoliopsida; order Caryophyllales; family Amaranthaceae; genus Chenopodium; species Chenopodium quinoa. Next base: position 17,278 of record NW_018745049.1, on the reverse strand, counting down.
ATTTTTAAATCCATCAACCCATATTCGGGAGGGGGTATTTAGATTTACATCAAATACATTCAACAAAGCTAATTGAATCAAATGAAAGTCAAACAAATTCAAACAAAGCTATTTGAATCAAATGAAAGTCAAATACATTCTACAAAGCTAATTGAATCAAATGAAAGTCAAACACATTCAAACAAAGCTATTTGAATCAAATGAAAGTCAAATACATTCTAAAAAGCTAATTGAATCAAATGATAGTCAAACACATTTAAACAAAGCTATTCGAACCAAATGAGAGTCAAATACATTCTACAAAGCTAATTGAATCAAATGAAATTCAAACACATTCAAACAAAGCTATTTGAATCAAATGAAAGTCAAACCCATTCAAACAAAGTTATTTGAATCAAATATGAATCAAATACATTCAAACAACGGTTTTTGAATCAAATGAAAGTCAAATACATTCTACAAAGCTAATTGAATCAAATGAAAGTCAAACACATTCAAACAAAGCTATTTGAATCAAATGAGAGTCAAATACATTCAAACAAAGTTAATTAAATCAAATGAAAGTTAAATACATTCTACAAAGCTAATTGAATCAAATGATAGTCAAACACATTCAAATAAAGCTATTTGAATCAAATGAGAGTCAAATACATTCAAACAAAGCTAATTAAATCAAATAAAAGTTAAATACATTCTACAAAGCTAATTGAATCAAATGAAAGTCAAACACATTGAAACAAAGCTATTTGAATTAAATGAAAGTCAACTACATTCTAAAAAGCTAATTGAATCAAATGAAAGTAAAAAACATTCAAAAAAAGCTATTTGAATCAAATGAAAGTCAAATACATTCTACAAAGCTAATTGAATAATATGAAAGTCAAACACATTCAAACAAAGCAATTTAAATCAAATGAAAGTGAAATACATTTTACAAAGCTAATTGAATCACATGAAGGTCAAACACATTCAAACAAAGCTATTTGAATTAAATGAAAGTCAAATACATTCTACAAAGCTAATTGAATCAAATGAAAGTCAAACACATTCAAATAAAGCTATTTGAATCAAATGAAAGTCAAACACGTTCAAACAAAGCTATTTAAATGAAATGAAAGTGAAATGCATTCTACAAAGCTAATTGAATCAAATAAAAGTCAAACACATTCAAATAAAGCTATTTGAATCAAATGAAAGTCAAACACATTCAAACAAAGCAATTTAAATCAAATGAAAGTCAAACACATTCAAATAAAGCTTTTTGATCAATGAAAGTCAAACACATTCAAACAAAGCAATTTAAATCAAATGGAAGTGAAATGCATTCTACAAAGCTAATTGAATCACATAAAAGTCAAACTCATTCAAACAAAGCTATTTGAATCAAATGAAAGTCAAACACGTTCAAACAAAGCTATTTAAATGAAATGAAAGTGAAATGCATTCTACAAAGCTAATTGAATCAGATGAAAGTCAAACACATTCAAACAAAGCTATTTGAATGAAATGAAAGTGAAATGCATTCTACAAATCTATTTAAATCAAATGAAAGTCAAACACTTTCAAAAAATTTTATTTGTAACAAATTCAAGTCAAATTTATTCTACAAAGCTAATTGAATCAAATGAAAGTAAAACACATTCAAACAAAGCTTTGATGCAAATCACGAAAGTCCTATTAGTCCTAGTCACAATTTTCATCCAAGTCCAAGCACAAGTCCAAGTTACGGTTCATCCAAAGAAGTGATACTTGCGAAATCATTTGAAGACCAAACCTTGGATTCTTTTGCTGCCCATGGTCTGTTTGGTTTTAATCATGGATTTACTTGCTTAATTGCTCATTAAGCACGTTAATTGAAGCATTTTGAACAGCCATTTCAGTTGAGAGGAACTCAAGGAGAAACTTCAATGCATGAATAATGAAAGGGGCGTGAATCAAGGGGGGTTACAAATGCACCTCCAACGGTTTTCTTGCAAATTTGTGGCTGTTTGCTTAGCTCATTTACATGCGTTTAATAAGGACGTTAAGGGGCATATGAAGACTAAGAGGCTGCTGCACTTAGACTTAATTTAGGCTTAGTTTCATTTTCGTTGTTTAAAGCTTTAATAAATCAGTTTGCTTCTTTAAGTTAAGCAATGATTGTTAGTTCTTTTAGTTGCTTATAAAAGGCATGTAATTGTAGTTTGTAAGGAGATTTTGATCAATGAAAAAGAGCTTTTGCTTGAACTTAAAACTGATTATTTGTTTGTGAAATAACCGGTTTTTGTACCAAGTTAGACTTGAAGAGGTTGAGTGGTTAAGTGAGTAATCCTTCCATACAATTTGAACTTAGTAGGTTGAGTGAGAAATCCTTGCCTTCATATCCTTGTTTGTTAAGTGAGTAATCCTTACAAACCTACACCTAAATTCTACATAAACATACCTAAACCCCAACCTAAAATCAATCCTTTGCTTAAGCTTGATTCATTAACTTGTTTAAACTAATTTCATCTACTAGTTTTTACATCATTTGGCGCGTCAGGTAGGGGGATTGTTTCTGTCCAAATGGATCAAGCAAACCCAAATGAAACCGTTGACCAAAGGAGACTTAGAATTATGGAGGAAAACCAACAAAGGCTCTTGGAAACCATTGAGCAATTACATGGTAATATAATGGCTCTAATGGCTCGTTTGTTGACACAAGAACAAAGGGATGGGCGTCAAAACCCTCCTAGATATGATGACAAGAGTCTAAAGGTGGATGTAGACCTTTTTTATGGTACTCTTGACCCTGAGAAGTACTTGGAGTGGGAGCAATCACTTGAGAGGTACTTTGAGTTCAAAGACCTTGAGGAAGATGAACAAAAGTACAAGATTGCTAAGGTGAAGATAGCCAAGTATGCTGAAACTTGGTTGAAAGGAGTCCAAAGGAAATGAGAGAGCAATGGGAAAACTCGTATTTCTACATGGACCAAGCTTAGGAAGAAACTTAGGGGACGTTTTGTGCCTTCTAATTACAAACAATCCATGTATGTTAAATTGAGTACCTTGCAACAAGGTAGTAGTAGTGTGGAGGAGTACATAAAAGAATTTGAGAAACTTTCCATTGTGTGCGAAATAGAGGAAAATGAAGAACTCAAATTAGGGAGGTTTATGGCTGGTTTGGATAAGGACATTTATGAGAAAGTAGAGGTGCAACCCAATCTGACCTTTGATGAAGCTTGTAAGCTTTCGGTGAAATTTCATAATCAAAGGAAGAAGAAGAAACCTTCGAACTCTTTTGACCCAAAATTCAAACGTCCATTCAATCCACCAAAAGAAAACTCTTCTTTCCCAAATTCCACCAAAAGAAACCCAAGTTCTTTTGACCCAAAAGAGAAAGGCAAAGTTGTTGCCAAAACTGGGGACTTGAGTGACATAGTGTGTTTTAAGTGTCATGGAAGAGGACACTATAAGAGGGATTGCCCTAATACTAGAGCTTTAACCATGAGAGAGCTAAAAAATATGATGGCTCAACCTTTTAGCCTAGATGAGGAGTTAGAGGATGAAAATGTTGTTGAAAATGACCCTTTGGAATCTTATGATTCTAATGAAGAGGAGGAACAAGGTGATGATTGTTTCCCCGAAAAAAACCGTCTAGTCTTGAGGAGAGCTTTACAAATGCAAGTTGAGGTTTAAAGAAACCCTTTGCAAAGAGAGAATGTCTTTTTAACCAAATGCAAGGTTAATGGGGATGTTTGTAACTTAATTGTTGATAGTGGTAGTGAAGCGAATGTTGTATCAAGTGACCTTGTGAAAAAACTTGATTTAAAAACCACTAGACACCCTACCCCTTACAAATTGAGTTGGCTTGATAAGAGTAAAAGTACGGGAGTTAGGAGACAATGCTTAGTAAAATTTCAGATTGGTTCTTATGTTGATGTGATTTTGTGTGATGTCATTCCTATGGATGCATGTCACGTTTTATTAGGAAGACCATGGCAAAGTGATAGAAAATCAATCCATGATGGTCTAACTAATACCTATACTATCACCCACCAAGGCAGCAAGAAAGTGTTGCATCCCTTACCACCACAAAAAAAGATTCCCCAAACACAACTCCCACCACCACAAACGCCACAAAAAGAGCCCAAAAGAAAGGAAATCTTGTTACTTTCTTTCAAAGAATTCGAAAGGACCTTAGAGAAGGAAGATGAGGTGTTTTTGTTGTTTTCTAAGGAGGAGCATGAAGGGTTTATTCAACAAAACCCTAGGTTGGCCGAATTAGTCAAAGCTTATGAGGATGTTTTTCCTAATGAGTTGCCTTTGGGATTACCTCCCATTCGTGGGATAGAACATCAAATTGACCTAATTCCGGGAGCACCCCTTCCTAACAAACCACCTTATAGATGTAATCCCATGGAAACTAAAGAGTTGCAAAAACAGATTGAGGAGTTAATGCAAATGGGTTATGTGAGAGAGTCTATGAGTCCTTGTGCTGTTCCTACCTTGTTAGTGCCTAAAAAAGATGGAACATGGAGGATGTGTATTGATAGTAGGGCTGTGAACAATATAACCATTAAGTATAGGTTTCCCATACCTAGGCTTGATGATATGTTGGATGAGTTGAGTTGGGCTAGAGTGTTTTCAAAAATTGATTTGAGAAGTGGGTATCACCAAATTCGTATGAGGGAGGGTGATGAGTGGAAAACAGCTTTTAAAACCAAGCATGGGTTGTATGAATGGCTTGTTATGCCATTTGGTTTAACAAATGCCCCGAGTACTTTCATGAGGCTTATGAATGAGATGTTGAGACCCTTTTTGGGGAGGTTTGTAGTTGTTTACTTAGATGATATTCTCATCTATAGTACAAATGAGGAAGATCATTTGAGGCACTTGGAAGAAATCTTTAGAACTTTGAGGGAGAAAAAATTGTATGGGAAGTTGGAGAAGTGTCATTTTTTGCTAACCGAAATTGTTTTTCTTAGTTACATTGTTTCAGGAGATGGAATCAAGGTGGATCCAAGCAAAATAGAAGCCATTGCTTCGTGGCCTATCCCAAAAACCATAACTGAAGTTCGTTCATTTCATGGACTAACCTCTTTCTATAGAAGGTTCATTAAGAACTTTAGTACCCTTATGGCTCCTATCACCGAGTGTACAAAGAAAGGAACCTTCCAATGGAACCCTCAAGCCCAAGAGGCGTTTGAACTAGTGAAAAAAAAGATGTGTGAGGCACCTATTTTAGCCTTACCTGATTTCATGAAACCCTTTGAAGTTGAGTGTGATGCAAGTGGGAAGGGAATAGGGGCTGTCCTAATCCAAGAGAAAAAACCCATTGCCTACTTTAGTGAGAAATTGAGCCAAGGGAAATTGAACTATTCCACTTATGACAAAGAATTTTATGCCATGGTTCGAGCCTTAGATCATTGGTCACATTATTTGAGGCCACAACCATTCATCTTGCATTCGGATCATGAGTCTTTGAGGTTCATACATGGCCAAAAAAAAATTGAATGCTAGGCATGCTAAGTGGGTAGAGTTCCTTCAATCCTTCAATTTTGCTACGAAATATAAGCAAGGGAAAGCCAACATTGTGGCTGATGCTTTGTCAAGGAGGCATACCCTACTTGGAATCATGGAAGCTAAGGTCCTTGGTTTTGAAATTATGAAAGAAGCTTACAAAGATGACCATGAACTTATGGAAATCATTGAAGCTTGCAAACATGGAGTAAATGGTCAATTCGTGATGGTGGATAGTTTTCTTTTCAAAGGAAACAAACTTTGTGTTCCTAAAGGGGCAATTCGTGACTTATTGATAAGGGAAGCTCATGGAGGAGGCCTTGCTGGTCATATGGGTATTCAAAAGACCCTAGAGATCTTGCAAAGTCATTTTTATTGGCCAAAGATGCTAGCTAACGTGCACCAAATCCTAGCTAGATGTTCTACTTGGCAAAGGGCTAAAATGACCTTTCATAGAGGTGAATACAAGCCTTTGCCAATTCCCGAAAGACCTTGGGAGGATTTGAGTATGGATTTCATCATGGCCTTGCCTAGAACAGCTCGTGGAAAAGATTCAAACATGGTGGTTGCTGATCGATTTTCGAAGATGGCCCATTTCATTGCTTGTAAAAAAGTGGATGATGCTTATAACGTGGCTCAATTTTTTTTCAAGGAGGTGGCTAAGTTACATGGTTTGCCTAGAACCATTGTTTCAGATCGTGATACAATGTTTGTGAGCCATTTTTGGAAGTCATTATGGAGGCTCGTGGGTACCAAGCTACTTTTCTCAACTAGCCATCATCCACAAACGGATGGTCAAACTGAGGTGGTGAATAGAGTTCTTGGAACATTGCTGCGTGCCTTAGTGAATAAAGGAGGGAAAGATTGGGATCTAAAGCTAGCTCATGCTGAATTTGCTTACAATAGAACTCCAAGTAAAACCACGAAGTACTCACCATTCGAAATTGTTTATGGGGTCAATCCTTATGTTCCTATTGATTACATTGCAATTCCTAAGGACAAATTTGTTCATGGGACAGCCAAGGAGCATGTTGAGTTCATGATGAATATTCATAAAGAAGTAAGGAAGAACATTGAGAAAGCTAACGAGTCCTACAAGAAGCAAGCAAACAAACACTTGAGCAATGTGAGAAAATTCGAAGTGGGTGATCTTGTTTGGATTTTTCTTCGAAAAGAAAGATTCCCTAAGCAACGAAAGCACAAGTTGATGCCAAGGGCAGAGGGTCCTTTTCAAATCATGGAAAGAATCAATGATAATGCATAAAAAGTTGATCTTGGAGGGCAATTTGGAGTTTCATCAACTTTCAATATTGGTGACCTAGCTCCTTATTTAGAAGATGACGAGTTGAGGACAACTCCTTTCGAAGAAGGGGAGGATGATGCAAATCACGAAAGTCCTATTAGTCCTAGTCACAATTTTCATCCAAGTCCAAGCACAAGTCCAAGTTACGGTTCATCCAAAGAAGTGATACTTGCGAAATCATTTGAAGACCAAACCTTGGATTCTTTTGCTGCCCATGGTCCGTTTGGTTTTAATCATGGATTTACTTGCTTAATTGCTCATTAAGCACGTTAATTGAAGCATTTTGAACAGCCATTTCAGTTGAGAGGAACTCAAGGAGAAACTTCAATGCATGAATAATGAAAGGGGCGTGAATCAAGGAGGGGTTACAAATGCACCTCCAACGGTTTTCTTGCTGAATTTGTGGCTGTTTGCTTAGCTCATTTACATGCGTTTAATAAGGACGTTAAGGGGCATATGAAGACTAAGAGGCTGCTGCACTTAGACGTAATTTAGGCTTAGTTTCATTTTCGTTGTTTAAAGCTTTAATAAATCAGTTTGCTTCTTTAAGTTAAGCAATGATTGTTAGTTCTTTTAGTTGCTTATAAAAGGCATGTAATTGTAGTTTGTAAGGAGATTTTGACCAATGAAAAAGAGCTTTTGCTTGAACTTAAAAACTGATTATTTGTTTGTGAAATAACCGGTTTTTGTACCAAGTTAGACTTGAAGAGGTTGAGTGGTTAAGTGAGTAATCCTTCCATACAATTTGAACTTAGTAGGTTGAGTGAGAAATCCTTGCCTTCATATCCTTGTTTGTTAAGTGAGTAATCCTTACAAACCTACACCTAAATTCTACATAAACATACCTAAACCCCAACCTAAAATCAATCCTTTGCTTAAGCTTGATTCATTAACTTGTTTAAACTAATTTCATCTACTAGTTTTTACATCAGCTATTTGAATCAAATGAAAGTAAAATACATTCTACAAAGCTAATTGAATCAAATGAAAGTCAAACACATTCAAACAAAGCTATTTGTATCAAATAAAAGTCAAATACATTCTACAAAGCTAATTGAATCAAATGAAAGTCAAACACATTCAAACAAAGCTATTTGAATCAAATGAAAGTCAAATACATTCTACAATGCTAATTGAATCAAATGAAAGTCAAATACATTCAAACAAAGCTATTTGAATAAAATGAAAGTCAAATACATTCTACAAAGCTAATTGAATCAAATGAAAGTCAAACACATTCAAACAAAGCTATTTGAATCAATTGAGAGTTAAACACATTCAAACAAAGCTATTTGAATCAAATGAAAGTCAAATACATTCTATAAAGCTAATTGAATCAAATGAAAGTGAAACACATTCAAACAAAGCAATTTAAATCAAATGAAAGTTAAACACATTCAAACTAAGTTATTTAAAATCAAATGAAAGTGAAATGCATTCTACAAAGCTAATTTAATCAAATAAAAGTCAAACACATTCAAACAAAGCTAGTTGAATCGAATATGAGTCAAATACATTCACACGAAGCTATTTAAATCAAATGAAAGTCAAATACATTCTACAAAGCTAATTGAATCAAATGAAATTCAAACACATTCAAACAAAGCTATTTGAATTAAATGAAAGTCAAACACATTCAAACAAAGTTATTTAAATCAAATGAAAGTGAAATGCATTCTATAAAGTTAATTGAATCAAATGAAAGTAAAAAACATTCAAACAATGCTATTTGAATCAAATGAGAGTCAAACACATTCAAACAAAGCTAATTAAATCAAATAAAAGTCAAATACATTCTATAAAGCTGATTGAATCAAATGAAAGTTAAAACACATTAAAACAAAGCTATTTGAATCAAATGAAAGTCAAACACATTCAAACAAAGCTATTTGAATCAATTGAGAGTTAAAGACATTCCAACAAAGCTATTTGAATCAAATGAAAGTCAAATGCATTCTACAAAGCTAATTGAATCAAATAAAAGTCAAACACATTCAAACAAAGCTATTCGAATCAAATGAAAGTCAAATACATTCTACAAAGCTAATTGAATCAAACGAAAGTAAAACACATTCAAACAAAGCTATTTGAATCAAATGAAAGTCAAATACATTCAACAAAGCTAATTGAATCAAATGAAAGTCAAACAAATTCAAACAAAGCTATTTGAACCAAAAGAAAGTCAAATACATTCTACAAAGCTAATTGAATCAAATGAAAGTCAAACACATTCAAACAAAGCTCTTTGAATCAAATGAAAAGTCAAATACATTCTAAAAAGCTAATTGAATCAAATGATAGTCAAACACATTTAAACAAAGCTATTTGAACCAAATGAGAGTCAAATACATTCTACAAAGCTAATTGAATCAAATGAAATTCAAACACATTCAAACAAAGCTATTTGAATCAAATGAAAGTCAAACCAATTCAAACAAAGTTATTTGAATCAAATATGAATCAAATACATTCAAACAAAGGTTTTTGAAGCAAATGAAAGTCAAATACATTCTACAAAGCTAATTGAATCAAATGAAAGTCAAACACATTCAAACAAAGCTATTTGAATCAAATGAGAGTCAAATACATTCAAACAAAGTTAATTAAATCAAATGAAAGTTAAATACATTCTACAAAGGTAATTGAATCAAATGATAGTCAAACACATTCAAATAAAGCTATTTGAATCAAATGAGAGTTAAATACATTCAAACAAAGCTAATTAAATCAAATAAAAGTTAAATACATTCTACAAAGCTAATTGAATCAAATGAAAGTCAAACACATTGAAACAAAGCTATTTGAATTAAATGAAAGTCAAATACATTCTAAAAAGCTAATTGAATCAAATGAAAGTAAAAAACATTCAAACAAAGCTATTTGAATCAAATGAAAGTCAAATACATTCTACAAAGCTAATTGAATAATATGAAAGTCAAACACATTCAAACAAAGCAATTTAAATCAAATGAAAGTGAAATACATTTTACAAAGCTAATTGAATCACATGAAGGTCAAACACATTCAAACAAAGCTATTTGAATGAAATGAAAGTCAAATACATTCTACAAAGCTAATTGAATCAAATGAAAGTCAAACACATTCAAATAAAGCTATTTGAATCAAATGAAAGTCAAACACGTTCAAAACAAAGCTATTTTAAATCAAATGAAAGTGAAATGCATTCTACAAAAGCTAATTGAATCAAATAAAAGTCAAACACATTCAAATAAAGCTATTTGAATCAAATGAAAGTCAAACACATTCAAACAAAGCAATTTTAAATCAAATGAAAGTCAAACACATTCAAATAAAGCTATTTGATCAAATGAAAGTCAAACACATTCAAACAAAGCAATTTAAATCAAATGAAAGTGAAATGCATTCTACAAAGCTAATTGAATCACATAAAAGTCAAACTCATTCAAACAAAGCTATTTGAATCAAATGAAAGTCAAACACGTTCAAACAAAGCTATTTAAATGAAATGAAAGTGAAATGCATTCTACAAAGCTAATTGAATCAGATGAAAGTCAAACACATTCAAACAAAGCTATTTGAATCAAATGAAACTCAAACACGTTCAAACAAAGCTATTTAAATGAAATGAAAGTGAAATGCATTCTACAAATCTTTTTAAATCAAATGAAAGTCAAACACTTTCAAAGAATTTTATTTGCATCAAATTCAAGTCAAATTTATTCTACAAAGCTAATTGAATCAAATGAAAGTCAAACACATTCAAACAAAGCTATTTGTATCAAATAAAAGTCAAATACATTCTACAAAGCTAATTGAATCAAATGAAAGTCAAAACACATTCAAACAAAGCTATTTGAATCAAATGAAAGTCAAATACATTCTACAATGCTAATTGAATCAAATGAAAGTCAAACACATTCAAACAAAGCTATTTGAATAAAATGAAAGTCAAAATACATTCTACAAAGCTAATTGAATCAAATGAAAGTCAAAACACATTCAAACAAAGCTATTTGAATCAATTGAGAGTTAAACACATTCAAACAAAGCTATTTGAATCAAATGAAAGTCAAATACATTCTATAAAGCTAATTGAATCAAATGAAAGTGAAACACATTCAAACAAAGCAATTTAAATCAAATGAAAGTTAAACACATTCAAACAAAAGTTATTTAAAATCAAATGAAAGTGAAATGCATTCTACAAAGCTAATTTAATCAAATGAAAGTCAAACACATTCAAACAAAGCTAGTTGAATCGAATATGAGTCAAATACATTCACATATAAAGCTATTTGAATCAAATGAAAGTCAAATACATTCTACAAAGCTAATTGAATCAAATAAAATTCTAACACATTCAAACAAAGCTATTTGAATTATATGAAAGTCAAACACATTCAAACAAAGTTATTTAAATCAAATGAAAGTGAAATGCATTCTATAAAGTTAATTGAATCAAATGAAAGTTAAAAAAAACATTCAAACAATGCTATTTGAATCAAATGAGAGTCAAACACATTCAAACAAAGTTAATTAAATCAAATAAAAGTCAAATACATTCTATAAAGCTGATTGAATCAAATGAAAAGTTAAAACACATTTAAAACAAAGCTATTTGAATCAAATGAAAGTCAAACACATTCAAACAAAGCTATTTGAATCAATTGAGAGGTTAAAGACATTCCAACAAAGCTATTTGAATCAAATGAAAGTCAAATGCATTCTACAAAGCTAATTGAATCAAATAAAAGTCAAACACATTCAAAACAAAGCTATTCGAATCAAATGAAAGTCAAATACATTCTACAAAGCTAATTGAATCAAACGAAAGTCAAACACATTCAAACAAAAGCTATTTGAATCAAATGAAAGTCAAATACATTTCAAACAAAAGCTAATTGAATCAAATGAAAGTCAAAACAAATTCAAACAAAGCTATTGGAATCAAAATGAAAGTCAAATACATTCTACAAAGCTAATTGAATCAAATGAAAGTAAATAACACATTCAAACAAAGCTATTTGAATCAAATGAAAGTCAAATACATTCTAAAAAGCTAATTGAATCAAATGATAGTCAAACACATTTAAACAAAGCTATTCGAACCAAATGAGAGTCAAATACATTCTACAAAGCTAATTGAATCAAATGAAAATTCAAACACATTCAAACAAAGCTATTTGAATCAAATGAAAGTCAAACCCATTCAAAACAAAGTTATTTGAATCAAATATGAATCAAATACATTCAAACAAAGGTTTTTGAATCAAATGAAAGTCAAATACATTCTACAAAGCTAATTGAATCAAATGAAAGTCAAAACACATTCAAACAAAGCTATTTGAATCAAATGAGAGTCAAATACATTCAAACATAGTTAATTAAATCAAATGAAAGTTAAATACATTCTACAAAGCTAATTGAATCAAATGATAGTCAAAACACATTCTACAAAGCTAATTGAATCAAATGAAAGTCAAACACATTCAGATAAAGCTATTTGATCAAATGAAAGTCAAACCACATTCAAACAAAGCAATTTAAATCAAATGAAAGTGAAATGCATTCTACAAAGCTAATTGAATCACATAAAAGTCAAACTCATTCAAACAAAGCTATTTGAATCAAATAAAAGTCAAATACATTCTACAAAGCTAATTGATTCAAATGAAAGTCAAACACATTCAAACAAAGCTATTTGAATCAAATGAAAGTCAAATACATTCTACAATGCTAATTGAATCAAATGAAAGTCAAAACACATTCAAACAAAGCTATGTGAATAAAATGAAAAGTCAAATACATTCTACAAAGCTAATTGAATCAAATGAAAGTCAAACACATTCAAACAAAGCTGTTTGAATCAATTGAGAGTTAAACACATTCAAACAAAGCTATTTGAATCAAATGAAAGTCAAATACATTCTATAAAAGCTAATTGAATCAAATGAAAAGTGAAGCACATTCAAACAAAGCAATTTAAATCAAATGAAAGTTAAACACATTCAAACAAAGTTATTTAAAATCAAATGAAAGTGAAATGCATTCTACAAAGCTAATTTAATTAAATGAAAGTCAAAACACATTCAAACAAAGCTAGTTGAATCGAATATGAGTCAAATACATTCACACAAAGCTATTTGAATCAAATGAAAGTCAAATACATTCTACAAAGCTAATTGAATCAAATGAAATTCAAACACATTCAAACAAAAGCTATTTGAATTAAATGAAAGTCAAACACATTCAAACAAAGTTATTTAAATCAAATGAAAGTGAAATGCATTCTATAAAGTTAATTGAATCAAATGAAAGTAAAAAAACATTCAAACAATGCTATTTGAATCAAATGAGAGTCAAACACATTCAAACAAAGTTAATTAAATCAAATAAAAGTCAAATACATTCTATAAAGCTGATTGAATCAAATGAAAGTTAAACACATTAAAACAAAGCTATTAGAATCAAATGAAAGTCAAACACATTCAAACAAAGCTATTTGAATCAATTGAGAGTTAAAGACATTCCAACAAAGCTATTTGAATCAAATGAAAAGTCAAATGCATTCTACAAAGCTAATTGAATCAAATTAAAGTCAAACACATTCAAACAAAGCTATTCGAATCAAATGAAAGTCAAATATATTCTACAAAGCTAATTGAATCAAACGAAAGTCAAACACATTCAAACAAAGCTATTTGAATCAAATGAAAGTCAAATACATTCAACAAAGCTAATTGAATCAAATGAAAGTCAAACAAACTCAAACAAAGCTATTTGAATCAAATGAAAGTCAAATACATTCTACAAAGCTAATTGAATCAAATGAAAGTCAAACACATTCAAACAAAGCTATTTGAATCAAATGAAAGTCAAATACATTCTAAAAAAGCTAATTGAATCAAATGATAGTCAAACACATTTAAACAAAGCTATTTCGAACCAAATGAGAGTCAAATACATTCTACAAAGCTAATTGAATCAAATGAAATTCAAACACATTCAAACAAAGCTATTTGAATCAAATGAAAGTCAAACCCATTCAAACAAAGTTATTTGAATCAAATATGAATCAAATACATTCAAACAAAGGTTTTTGAATCAAATGAAAGTCAAATACATTCTACAAAGCTAATTGAATCAAATGAAAGTCAAACACATTCAAACAAAGCTATTTGAATCAAATGAGAGTCAAATACATTCAAACATAGTTAATTAAATCAAATGAAAGTTAAATACATTCTACAAAGCTAATTGAATCAAATGATAGTCAAACACATTCTACAAAGCTAATTGAATCAAATGAAAGTCAAACACATTCAGATAAAGCTATTTGATCAAAATGAAAGTCAAACACATTCAAACAAAGCAATTTAAATCAAATGAAAGTGAAATGCATTCTAACAAAGCTAATTGATGTGTAAGCAAGATGAGAACCTTGTTACAAAAAGTACGTTTTAAAGGGGTCTTAGTGAAAATCGTGATTAGTGAAGGGGAGAATAGGGGAACACTCAACCCTAGTCTCGGATATAACAAAGGGGAACACTCACCCTTTGCTTGGTGTAGTTAGGAATGGGGAACACTCAACCCACTCGTTCACTACGCAAGTTCCTAGGTTTGGGAACACTCTACCAAAACTAGCACTCTTCAAATTTGAGTTATCAAACTTGGACCTTAAAAATGACTAATTGCTAAGTCACGTTTAATCAACAAAACACAAGTGTTTAAGCAAATTTCTGGATGCCTTTCATTCATGCATAGTACACTATTTATAGTAGTGTATAAGTTACATAAAGGAACATAGGATTCCCTTCTACAATTTTTTAATGATCATCCATCACTTGCCTAATTAAAAGACAAGATAAAATGCTAATTATAAGGTGATTTAAAAGGCTCATATGACTGTCCAATTAACCCCTCATAACAACAAAGTAAAACTAAATCAACTAAGCTTAAAACTATGCTTAAATTAAGGAGAAAACGTTCAGCAATTATGAGGTCTTCAAACAGCATTTTCAACGTCCAAAAAAAACGTGCAAACAACCCCCTTGAGTCACGCTTGTAACCTCCCATTTAAACCCTTGATTCAAGCTCCTTTATTCTAGCAACAACTCTCTAATTAATCACATGTAAACCCCAAGTAAAGAGGTAGAATAATCAGCCAACTAATGCCTTAATTCACGCCCAACACAAGCCTTGAATCACGCTGTCAAAATCAGTCCAATGTAACTTCCCCAAATGCATAAATCATGCCGTGGCTTCAAGCTTGGAAAAACGGCTCATGTACTAGATACCTTCAACAAGAATAATTACACTAAGGAAGTGTAACCATTTGTTAAACATCTTTGGACTAAAACCGTGCATAGGATTGAAGAATGATTTAGACAAGAATAATCCCTTAGCACCTTGCTCAATAGCACCGTGTTGAACCTCCTCATCTTGACCATGGATAGTTGACCCTTGACCATCTTGGTCATCTTCCCCTTCTTCAAAAGGAATTGCTCTCAATTCGTCATCATCAAAGTAAGGAGCAAGATCACCAATGTTGAATGTACTTGAGACACCATATTGGCCTCCCAAATCTATTTTGTATGCATTGTCATTGATCTTTTCCACGACCTCAAACGGACCCTCGGCTCTTGGCATAAGCTTGTTCTTCCTTTTGCTAGGAAAACGTTCTTTCCTCATGTAAATCCACCCAAGTCCCCAACTTCAAAAGACTTCATATTTCTAACGCGTTTGTTGGCTTGTTTCTTGTAGATTTCATTTGCCTTTTCAATGTTTCTCCGAACTTCTTTATGGACTTTTAGCATGAACTCGGCTTGCTCCTTTGCCCCACCATGAACGAACTTGTCTTTTGGCAAAGCAATAAGATCAATGGGAATATAAGGATTGACGCCATATACTACTTCAAAAGGAGAGTACTTTGTAGTAGCACTAGGTGTCCTATTATAAGCAAACTCGGCATGAGCAAGCTTATTATCCCAATCTTTGGTACTTTTGCTTACCAAAGCCCTAAGCAACGAACCAAGTATCCTATTCACCACCTCCGTTTGACCATCGGTTTGTGGATGATGTGAGGTAGAAAACAATAACTTAGTTCCCATCAAACGCCAAATAGACTTCCAAAAATGACTTAGGAACTTAGTATCACGATCCGACACAATGGTGCGTGGCACCCCATGGAAACGAACCACTTCTTCGAAGTATAACTTAGCCACTTTTACTGCATCTTCAGTTTTATGGCAAGGAATGAAATGAGCCATTTTTGAGAACCGATCAACCACCACCATTATTGAATCCTTGCCTCTTTGAGTTCTTGGCAAAGCTACAATAAAATCCATACTAACATCTTCCCAAGGTCTCTCGGGAATTGGTAAGGGCTTGTAGAGACCTTTATGAAACACCATCTTTGCTCTTTGACAAGTAGAACAACGACTCACCACATGATGAACCGTGGCTAACATTTTCGGCCAATAAAAGTGAGCTTGGAGAAGCTCCAATGTCTTGTGAATACCAACGTGACCAGCTAGCCCTCCCCCATGAGCTTCATGTATCAACAAACTTCTAATGGGACATTTTGGAATACATAATCTATTTCCTTTAAAAAGAAAACCGTTATGTAAGGAAAACAGATCATAGACTCCATGGACACAGTTATCAATTATCCTTTTGAGTTCATCATCTTCTTGATAGTATTCTTTGATCAAATCGAACCCAAGTACCTTTGCTTCAACCATTCCAAGCAAATTATGCCTTCGAGATAAGGCATCCGCAACCACATTAGCTTTCCCACTCTTGTATTTAGAGGAAAAGTTTAAATGTTTGCAAGAATTCGACCCACTTTGCATGTCTTGCATTCAGCTTCTTTTGGCCATGTATGAACCTCAAGGATTCATGATCGGAATGCAATATGAAAGGTTGTGGCCTCAAGTAATGTGACCATGATCTAGAGCTCTTACCATAGCATAGAACTCTTTTATCATAGGTGGAGTAATTCAACTTGCCTTGACTCATCTTCTCACTAAAGTAAGCAATGGGACGCCCACCTTGAATCAATACGGCACCAATACCCTTTCCACTTGCGTCACATTCAACCTCAAATGGTTTGGAAAAATCCGGAAGTGCTAAGATGGGTGTGTTGCACATCTTCTTCTTGACTTCTTCAAATGCCCTTTGAGCTTGGGGTGTCCATTCAAACACGCCTTTCTTAGTACACTCGGTGATGGGAGACATGAGTGTGCTAAAATTCTTGATGAATCTTCTATAGAAGGAGGCAAGTCCATGAAATGAACGAACTTCCGTGAGTGTCCTTGGACTAGGCCATGATTGAATTGCTTCAATTTTGCTAGGATCCACCTTCACGCCATCACCTGAAACTATGTAACCAAGAAACATGACTTCATACAATAAAAAATCACATTTTTCTAGTTTCCCATACAATTTTTCTTGCCTCAAAACAGAAAATACTTGGAAAAGATGATCAAAATGAGATTCTTCATCACGTGA